>NC_056746.1:77070178-77097678 GCF_019279795.1 Protopterus annectens
AAGACACGGATTAAGACTCAATGCCAAGAAATGCATAGTAATATCCTGGGGGAAGTTGTCTACCCCAGGAAACTACCTCATAGATAACACACCCCTAAGAGTAGACTCAGTAGTCAGTGATTAGGGGGATATATTTGAACAGTAACTTAGCGTGACCAAAATGTGTTTAAGGTTGTAAGGAAATCAATCTATGTTACTCAACTTATAAGTGAGGATATGACATCTAGGTCCAAGGAAGTCATTGTGCCATTGTACTCCAAATTCTTCAGACACATCATTGTCTATAATGCCCTTTTCAGTATGGGAGATCTGAAAGTTACCCCTGGTCTGCCACAAGTGTCACTAATAGATAGAAGTAACCTGTAAATGTTTAACCATGCATGCCCTAGCTTACCCATATCCCAAAAAATAACCTCTTGGACATCAAACTTGTTAAATCCATTTGGGATGTATGGCTAGGTTTAAAATGGCCCATGTAGTCATTAGCCTAGCATATACCTATGAACCAATACCTATATATCTCAATTTATTGCTAAAGAGATAATGTGATTTTATATCTATATGTCTGAGATCACACTACAGTGGGGGAAAGGATACATTCTGTAATTTCCACTGTATCGTGATATACATAGAAGTGCTTCAACAGGCAATTTACCATTTTCCCCACTGTAGTGCAATCTCAGAGTTAGTATATATAATATGCAGGGGGTGCAGAGATGCAGCCCAGCACTAGGAGGTTGTTTGTGTGTGTGTGTGTGTGTGTGTGTGTGTGTGTGTGTGTGTGTGTGTGTGTGTGTGTGTGTGTGTGTGAGTGAGGGGGGGGGGGGCTTGTCCCATGCAAAAATGTAGATTTGCTTTTTTTTTTAATTAGAGTTTTTGGAAACTTGAACATATCATCTCAACATCTCAACCACATGAATTTCGAGTTTCTGAAAATTCAGTGATATGATATAAATCTATGTGTGCACACACAGACACACATTTGATATATATACATATATATATATATATATATATATATATATATATATATATATATATATATATATGTGTATGTTCATAGGTTGGTACTAGGCTATCTGCCCTAGGGCCTATACAAGCCTAGCCATAACAATTCCCTGGATATTCCTTCCCACAATATTTACTTCACTGGACCCCTGTCTAGCAGGGTGACTGACATGGGTGAATTTCCTATCTCCCATCCAATCATCAAGGTTCCTTTTGAAGAGGGCCAAAGAGGCACTCTGCTTGACATGTATGGGCAGTCTATTCCAGAATATGGGGAGTCTCTGGGACAGGAACCTATCCCTCCAGCATGTTTTGTTCATTGTGATGACAAGGTTTAGATCCCTGGAGTGTGTGGCTCTGAGGGATTTGGATTTCTTTAAATGGAGCATGTCCAACAGCTCAGGGTTTGGCATGGCCTTGTATGCTAAGGAGAGATCACCTCTTTGTAGACGATATGCCACAGAGTATAGCTGGAGTTTTTTTAGATGGTCAGCATAGGGCATCTGCTTTAGGCCTGTGATTCTTTTAGTGAGGTATTTCTGCGGCGGTTCCAGCTGTTGCAGATGTCTTGTGAGGTACATACCAAATGGGGCATTGTACTCTATAATGGGTCTAATGAGGGATAAGTACAGTGGGACAATGACCTCCTTTTTTCTGGATGAAAAGCCCTTAGTGATGAGGTGTGCCACACAGAAGGAATTCCTGATTGTTGTGGCAATGTGATTATCAAAGTTGAGACCACTGTCCACCTATGTCCCTAAGTCTCTCATCACACTTTCGATGTTTAGTGTACTGCTACCTATGTGGTAATTCATGGGTACATGTTTTTTCCCAAAGGGGATAACTATACATTTCTTGGCATTAAGCTTGAGTCCATGGCTCTGGCACCAAGCATCTGTTTCTGTAAGGCCATTTTGTAGAATATCCACATCATTTGGGGATTCAATAATGGCTCCCAGTTTGCAGTCATCTGTGAACTTTGTTAACCAGAGTCCCTTAGTGTTGGCCTATACTTCAGAGAAGTAGATGCCAAACAAGAGCGGTCCCAGGAATGAACCCAGAGGTACTTCACTTGTCACTTGTCTGGAACTGGATTTTGAGTTAGCTACTTTCACAGTCTGGGTTCTGTCAGTAAGCCAGTTGGCAACCCATCGAGTGATGTAGGGATTTATGCCCAGCTTAGTAAGTTTATCTATGATTTCAGAGTGGGGGGTGGTGTTGAAGGCCTTAGCGAGTTCCAAATAAGCTGTGTGGACTGCCTTACCCTCGTCCACAGGTCTGGAGGCTGACTCAAAGAAGTCAGTCAGGTTCAGGAGACAAGATTAGCCCTTCACGAACCCAAACTGGATGGGATCCAGCATTTGACAGTTGCCAGTGTCTTTGTTTATAAGTTCCACGATAATGCGTTCCATGCCCTTGCAGATCAGGCTCATCAGACTGATGGGATGGTAGTTCCCAGGATCCAAGGTGGATCCCCCATTATGGAGTGGGATAATTGTAGATGTGTGCCAGTCAGTGGGGATGAAGCCTGAGGTGAGGCTATGATTAAACATGACACTTAGGTGAGGTGCCATTTCATTTTGTAGTTCATGTAGTACACAGCCCGGGATGTCATCTGGTCCCATGGATGCTGTATTCTTAGCTTTGCAGAGTGCAGTTTCTACCTGTGTTGCCGTGATTACCAGAATTTGGCAATCTTTCCGTATTGAGATGGGCCCTTTAGAGGTTGAGAGGGGGGGTGAAGTTGGCACTAAATCAATATGCCAGGATATTGGCAATATCCTTGGGATCAGTATATTTAATGCCATTCTGTTGTAGCTAAGAGCAGATCTGAGCATTGCCATTTAGATTCTTGACATAGTTATAGAATGCCTTGTGGTTGTGTTTGGAATCTTTGGCAATTTTATTTTCATAACTAGCTTTGGAGGATTTTATGAGGGATCTCAGCTTCTTACTGAGGCTGGTGAGGGAGTTTTTTGCATCCTGGGATTTTCCTCTTTCTGCAACAGTTTTTTCCTTCTGTTGTATAGTTTGTTTATGTCAGGGAACCACCAGATTGTCTTTGTTTTTCTGGAGGAGGGTGTCTTGGTTTTATTTGGAATGGCACGATTCATGTACAAGTGGATGGGCTCATACAGTGCCTTAGTGTAGTGTGTATATATATATATATATATATATATATATATATATATAAATATATATATATATATATTATGTAGTATTTTCTATACACACTTTAAAGTGATGGAGAATTTTAAGCACATCATAAGGCACACATTTATTATAAGATTCAAACTGCCGATGTTGTTTACTACTGTACTATGAAATAATATATTTGGGCCAGTAACACATCATAATTATACAATTAGCGGCTTGGGTGAATTGAACCACCATCTGTCATTACAATTGTCACTACACATAGCAGTTAACATGAAGGCACACTGCTCTGCATATTCAGATGAAGACATTCTGATACCTACATCCTCTCATTTGCACTGTATTATTATTTACTGTATAGAATGACATTATTATCCACAGATATATGACAATGATTTCATGGTACTCTAACATTCCATTTGTTAATCATCAAACTCCATCAGTGACATATTAAACAATGTAATGTATTCATTACTCCAAAGTCTGTATATTTAAAAACATCAACTGTGGAAAGAATAATGGAATAATGGAATAATGGAGAAGGCATAAAATACTGATAGCACAAAATGTCTCCTCAGAAAATGCCAAGTGAAGCATATGACCACCATTGCACAATAGGACTATGTTGTTGTTGTTTGTCTTTCGGCTTTTCCCGGTTAGGTGTCGCCACAGCGGAACTCCGGTCCGCTAATGATTGGCAGTAGATTTTCACGAACGCAGAGGTGCCAGCTCGACGTCCAACCTACAACGATGGTACGCCCATTTACACATGTCTTTCAAATGCCCACCCAACCGCGGGGAGGACATGCAGACTCCACAAAGAAGGCACTCCCGCACTCCAGCCGAGAATCGAATGGGAGAACCTCTTGCTGTGAGGCAACAACACTACCGCTGCACCACCGCGGATATGTGCACAGCATAAATTAAGCAATGGAAATCAATAGCTTAAAACACAAATGTAAGGAGGAAAAGCTGATAAAGCACTAATGAAACCAAACCAAACCACAGCTCCAGGGAAAAGCCAATAGATATCCAGTCAGTACCAAGTGGTAAAGTACAAAGTACGCCTTAGTGTAAAAATCCTTCCTTTATGCAGGGAAAAGCCAATAGATATCCAGTCAGTACCAAGTGGTAAAGTACAAATCAATAGCTTACCTTCAACCAAAAATCCAAGGGCACAGTACATGAGGAAAAGATAACTATCAAAGTGTCGCTAAAGCAACCCAACTTAAGTTTCCTATGATACAGTATGAAGTATGATGCCACTATATGTATTTTGCACAGTACAGGTGTCAGGTAAGCAGCACAGAAGAGTCAGAAATCCATCAACAAAGTCCTGACGCATTACTTGTCAGTTAGCTCTTATATAATGACTGCTTAACGATATTCAAAAATGAGAACACTGACTGGACAGCCAAACCAGCATGCCCATTATAAATCAAGCATATACCAATAGAAAAAGGTCCAGTCACTGAAGTACTATTGAGCATAAACCAGCGGGCAGAGCAAAATATGAGAATAATCAGGTACATTCTGCAAAATTAAAGAAACAGAAACAAACCTGATCTCTTTGTATTAATCCAGTGTCTTTCATAAAATCTTGTCTTTTTAAAAATTAAAAAAGAGAAAGGCAACAGGGATTTTCTTTTCTCTGTTGCTTCTCCTCCACTGCACTGACAAACTGTGCAAGGCTGGGAATGTAGCTGCTGTTCTACAAAGACATTACTAATGACAGTAAAGTAATTAAGATTTAACCACATTGGTTTTGTTTAATCACTCGGGCTTTGCCCTCTTGATCAAACCATACCAGCTGTGGGTAAATCCTGATATACCCACGCACAGTCATGGATTACTGCTTAAACATATAATAGTTCTGCCTCTACCACTCATGTTGTCCACCTGCCAAACATTTGACGGTATGATGGGGCATAGCTGTGACAGCAGTGGTCCTTGAAGGATAGGGGAAGTATATGGGGCAGTACAATTGTAGAAAGGATAGCCAGCTTTAATAACTGATGGTTAGATATATCACTGCAATAAAATGTCCAAGTGACCCTAAGTACCTGGCTTGTAGACTGAAACATAAAAACAAATGTAAGGGTCGGGTTATCACTGCAACATGTGTATGAGGGTAAGATATGCCTAAGGATAGTGCACAGCACCATCTACCTGGTCTGCTTAGGTATAGAAGTATAAATCATATGTACAATTTATGGTGAGAGCATCCTTATCAAGATAAACTCTTTGTCTAGTGGTGGATGAAGTTATACCATCAACTTCTTTGGTGGCTAGATCATCTATGCCAGCCTCTTTGGAGGCTAGCACATTTTTGCCAGCCTCTTTGAAGGCTAGTACATTTATGCCAGCCTCTTTGGAGGCTAGCACATCTATGCCAAACTCTTTTGGAGGCTAGCACATTTATGCCAGCCTCTTTGAAGGCTAGCACATCTATACCAAACTCTTTTGGCGGCTAGCACATTTATGCCAGCCTCTTTGAAGGCTAGTATATCTATGCCAACCTCTTTGGAGTCTAGCATATCTTTACGAACCGCTTTGAAGGCTTGCACATCTATGCTAGTCTCTTTGGAGGCTAAAAAATCTATGCCAACCTCTTTGGAGGATAGTACATCTATGTCAATCTCTTTGAAAGCTAGCATATCTTTACAAACCTCTTTGAAGGCTTGCACATCTATGCTAGTCTCTTTGGAGGCTAAATAATCTATGCAAACCTCTTTGAAGGCTAGCACATCTATGCCAACCATTTTGAAGGCTAGCACATTTATTCCAGCCTCTTTGGAGGCTAGAATATTTATACCAGACTCTTTGGACACTAGCATATTTATGCCAGCCTCTTTACAGGCTAGCACATCTATGGCTTTACAGACAGCCATGCCTCACATAATTAATAGGTTGTGAAAACATAATTTACTTGGCTCATTGGGCAAAGAATTGATCTGGCCACAATAGACACTAAGAAGTTCCCTCTTAAGATTGAGTATTTCTTGCAGAAGGCACTAAATGATTGTGAGACTTCTTCAACAGTGTTCTTTCTGTCCACTGAAGAGAACCTAGTAGACTTCAGTTACTCTGTCATCAGGTTAATGGATGATAATTTCTAATTAAGAGAAAGGTGTGCCAACAGCTGTACAGTATTCATACATTTATAAAATACAATAAATTCAGTAACTACATACCCCTTGTATATTATTTGATGTCCAGAAAGCCTTCTTTCTGAAGAATATAAAGTCTGAAACTCAACTGTATGTCATTATTTAGTGACTTCACTCCTCAGTGTTTTGCCAGAAAGCCACAGACCAAAAATGTGAGGCAAAAATCTGGACATTGTGTGAAAATCTAAACATTTGAGAGGTACGATATAAAGGGCTGCTTACGGCACGACAGCATCCTGTTACACATCCATGATTACCTTGATATGGAAAGTCATACAGAGGTGAGCAGTCCACTGGGGACAATCTTAGATGTACAAAATAGTACAAAATCTTGATTAGTAAAAAGTTCAATGAGCAATCAAAAGACTAAGATTAACAGGGTAGCACTTGTTTTCTGACAGTTCAATAGGAACTTTTAAAATGTTAAGCAGATTAAAAGCTATTTCAGTAGCAAGAGACCGACAGATGTGTATAATCCATTGTCAGAACAGACCAGAACGTTAGGTAAAGGGTAAAACTGTGCACAAGGGGAAGGGGCTACAAACATGTTCCATATGTTTTGAGACTGTGTGTAGATAAATGACATAACCTGCAGTTTACGATATCTGGGATGGGGGAATCGCAAGGCTATTATAAGTGGATGGGTCAGGAGTGCCATAACCAAGCACTGGAAATGTGAGAAGTTTTGGAGTGTGAAAGATGTCCAGATGTGTAAAGTGAAATACCATGTTATGATTCTGAACTGCAGTTTGCTTCACAGCATGTTTTTGTGTTTTTAATGAGCACCAGAAACCATCATCTTTTAAAAGGCAAGCATTAGAAATACAGTTGTTTACTTCATCTCTGTTCAGTGTATATTACACCACTCAGACTTTATACTGTATTTCAAGTGCTTGATACTTAAAATATGAGGGCGAAATGAGATATGATTTCAGTAAATAAAACGAAAAGATGTGGCTTGCAATAGAGTCAAGGTGAGGAGAGATAACTGAAAAGGGGTAAGTTTTGTCAAATATGATGAAGCGTTATCTCTCATAGCCCAATGTGAACAAAATGAGCCTCCCCTATAAAAGGGTGGTACAGTCCAGTGCAGTACAATAACAGAGGTTCATTTTAAAGAGCTTAGGATAGCCTGAATGAAACAAAATGCGAAGGAGGAATGGAGAATATGGAAATCAGCAGGGTCTATGGGGAATAAATGCTCTAGTAAGGCCTTCCACTAAAATTTTTTTGACAAAAATACTGAACGCATTTGGCAATGAGGAATAACACAGAGATTATTTAATATAATTAAGGGTGGTTTAGCACCAATGTAAGTAGTGGAGATGATGAAGCTGGAGCTTATGGCCAGAGCACTGGACCAAGGGTATAAAAGCAATCATCCTCTAGGACTATTATTATTAATATACACTCCAGGAAAATGTAATGCAACATTGTAAACCATCTGTGCAGCAAAAAGACTTTGGACTTTACCATGCACCATAAAGACTGCTTTCAATCTGTGGCTTAGGAGATAAAGATGTCCAGTTATGGTTGGAAATGAGCCATTGTCAGTTCAGACTTTCCAGAGAAAAGTGTTGTCAGACTCCCATTGCATGGATGCCCATTAGGCAGAGGCCTTGAAGAATGCATCCTACAACTGGGAATCAGGGTAGTAAAGAACCTACAAACAAAAGATAATGGCACAATTGTTTTCATATGTATTGTAAACCTGTTGTGTCTTAACCATTGTAAAAGTAAATATTCTGATAAGGGAAAATGTAATTTGGATAGCAAAATATCAGTATATGCCATCATGTTATAGTCCCAAGTTTTAAAATACATCAGTGGCCTTCAGAGTATTACATTGCATTCCTGAAAAGATGTTGCCAGTCATAACCATGTTAATTCTAAATACGAGGTCCATAGCTATGCTAATGAGGGATGCAGGGCTAGCATAAGGTTTGTAATAAGTTTAAAAGTATTAATCAATGAAAAATGTAAGTTTATGCTTTAAAATGGGGCTTGTTACTCCTGAAATATTCATAAAATGGAAGTTAATGCAACAGTTTATCTAGTTGTAACTGTCAGAGGTTCTAAAATATTATTGCTTGGATTCTGATACAGAACCATATGGGATGAATTAAAAGCATATAAACATTTTGACTTAAATTACAATACATCAAATGTGCCCAGCTGTGAACTACAATGCTAAGTGCATTTGAGTTCAATGGTGTTTAAAAGTCTGAAAAGTTGGGTGTGTGTGAACCTCCTTTTCTGAATCAAAATATTTATAGAAACAAAGCACTTCTGCAGTCTTTGTTTCAAGAAGCTTCTATACAAAAGAGACACAAGGCCGCATTGCAAGTAGCAGCTGCTGCTCGACAATAGCTTTGCCGTTCATTTAAAGTGTTAAACAGGGATATTAACAGTGGCTTGCTGATATGGCATATTAAGAGATAAAGTTAATTTTGGATAAAAAAGGTCGTTATTACTGAGTACTTTTGTGTTATTAGCAAATTCTGCATCCCTGTGCATACCCAAAGTAATGTGACAGAAATGTTTAAGACAATCACAAGTTCCATAAGGCACCCTTCAATTCTGTTATGCATCTGTTTAGACGGTATTACCTACACTTATGTATACATACCTTCACTGCAGATAATTTCATAAATGGGTCTCCTTGTTTAACATGTAGCCTTTTCCTAAATACTTTAATATTTTAATGCACTCATAACTGAGGGTAGTATTTGGTATACATATTAGTTTTGCTTTCACATTCTGTCAAGTACTTGTTGTGTCTTTCGGCTTTTCCCGGGTTAGAGGTCACCACAGCAGAACTCCGGTCCGCTAATGATTGGCAGTAGATGTTTACATGCCGAGTTGCCAGCTCTGACGCACAACCTTCAATGAAGGTATGCCCATTCACGCATGTCTCCATGCAGAAGACACTCTATCTGAGAATCGAACGGGACAGCATCTTACTGTGAGGTGACAAGGCTACTGCAGCACCACCACTGCAGTCACATTCTGTCAAGTACTAATAACAATAAAAATGTAGCGGAGTATGTTGAATATGCCTTTTTGTAGCTGACACTAAGGTATATCCATTAATTTGATCCATTACCAGCATATTAGACAACAAATCTATCAAATTTGCTAAAATATATTTTTGTTACTCGGAACATTATAATTACAACATTGATTTTGAAATGTTATGACATCATTTACTTGTTGAATTCTTTGTGAAGTGTTGGTATATTGCAATTGCAGTCAAACAATCCCTAGACAGAAAACCCACCGCCCAGTTGTTGTGGTGGTCTTAAATCTTGGTGGCTTTGAGTTGCCCGCCTCTGGTGTAAAGTTGATACTGGACACTCCCCCCAGTCACATGACATCAGCTCATACTGTTTATAGTGAAAATTTAGCAAAGGCCCGCCCCTTTGACTTGAGAACCTTGAATTATCTCATTATCTTCTTTCTGTCTCTTCACTTCTACTAAAATAAAAACTGTACACATTATGCTGTTTGCCTTATTTATTACTGCTTGTTGGTAGCCTCACTAAATTGATGACATTATTCTACTGAATCACTGCTTTATTAGTGCTGTCTGCTACTGCTGTGATTTTGTGAGCTATTATTTCAAAGCAATCTACTGATTAACTATATTTCATTGCTATCTACTTCAATTCATTACTGTTTAACTGCATTTTACTGCATTTTGTTGCTGTTTAACTGTATTTTTTCAACTGCAAGTGCTATTCTTTTGACTATAAGTGATTAATCTGTGCTTCATTGTGAGTTTTTTCTTACTGAGTTCTTAAAATTGAGTAGCATAGTCTAAAATTAGGTCTGCAGTGTCCACAGCTTCAGCTGCACGTTTTTAAATCCTTTTTGAGGTATTCCAGCTATAAGTTAAATGCTTTTTCTGAAAAAAAAAGGTCTAAGCTTGTTTTCTGCCTCTCCTGTTACTAGAGTAGTCCAAATACAGATATGCTGTATCCAGGACTGTTTTGTAAGTTTCTGAGTTCCCCAGACCTTTCTGTGTCAGAGGGAAGCCTTCCAGCTTGTCAGTGGGAGTGGTAAGCACTAGGTAGCTTATCTACCACAAGAGGAGTGGTTTGTGGCTCTGAAATGATAGTTTATTGGCCAGTTGGGCAGCTTTTTCTATCCCTTTCAACTTTCTCTTCTCTCTTGCCCTTTAATTAGCTTATTCGCCTAGTACTTCATCAGGCTTTTGTAGCAATTATTGTAGCACACATAAGTGCTATCAGTGCTAGATGTTCTATAAGGAAACAGCTCCAGTACTTAGTAATGATGACCATCCCTCCTGGCATGTCTAAAGGTCAGCTTTCTGTGCTTTCTCCTATTAACCTGGTGAACTTGGGAAATCTGAGGCAGTGTAGCAACTGCATTATGTACACAGAGAACCCTCTCCTCTTACCTCCCAACACTCAGACTTGTGAAAGATGTCCCTTATATCTCCAGACTGGAAGCCATGCACTCTCCAGCCAAGACAGGAATAGCTGGTCAAGAGGAGAAGGTCAACACCTGCACCACACCACATGGAACACATAGCTCTCCAGAGCACCCACCATCACAGCCCTCACATAAAACACAAACCACACTCCCACAATTGCGGACGGTCTCAATACAAATCTACCCAAACAGCAGAGACCTCCAAGGCAGAAACACACTCGGCCACCATAACATAGCACAAACCACAAGACACATAGCTCACCTACACAGTGTGCCCCTCAACCTAAGCCACTAAGGCAAAACAGCTTGCCCAATACAATAATCATAGCTGGCTCAATAGTGCGGCACACTGATGTCCCACTCACTAGGTTGAATAAGGAGAAGGTAACAGTCAGCTCTTTATCAGGTGCTAGAATCTAACACATAACACATGCACTCAGGTCACTCCACAACAAGTACAAGTATGACTCTGTCATTGTCCATGTGAGTGTGAATGACCTGAGATGCACCTCCCTGGACTTCATGAAAAGAAACATGGTGGAGCTCTCAGATTACGTGGCCCAGGCAGTTATGACCCTAGCCCTGAGCAGCATCCTACCATTGACCAGAATGATACCACAGTACAAACAGAAAATTATTGACTTCAGCAATTGGCTAAGTTTCTGGTGTCATTCTAAGGGGATCCAGTATCTGTCTGCTTGGGATGACATGATTGATGACCTCAATGTTTTGCCAGAGATGGCCTGCATCTGTCATCCCTGGGTTTCCAGGTATTGGCTAAGGCTCTTTCCACCCCTTAATGCCTTTTTTAGGCAGTGTTTCAAAGACCAAATTACCACTGTAACAGCTACAAACAAATGCAATCTGAGGGTCATGCTGCTCAACACTAGAAGTCTAAATCTCAAGATGTACTCACTTGAAGCACTCCTTAAAATGGAGAACATCGACATTTGTGCTGTAACAGAGACCTGGTTTAAAGCAGCAGAAAGCACCCCTGCGCTACCAGGCTATAACGCATTCCACACCTTTCAGCCCCAGAACATGGACCGAAGCTCCAAAGGCGGTGGTGTCTCCATATTCATAAAGGATATGCACACCTCCAGACTAGTAACCCAGCGTAACACATCTGAGATACTTCAGGTACAACTAACAGTGGGTAAGAAGGAGATTCAGGTCGTAGCCTGCTATACGTCCCCACCATGTCCCAAGACTCTCACGCCACATTCCTAAGCATCCTGGAAATAATAAGATCCAACCCAACACTCTCATAATAGGTGATTTCAACTACCCCTCCATCAGCTGGGAAATCTACTCATGCACCAATGCACTGGCCCAACACTTCCTGGAATTCATCAGTTCTATTGCCCTGGACCAGCTCATTCTTACCCCCACTAGAGGAACCAATATTCTTGCTCTGGTTATTACTAACATGGACAACTGTTGCTCTACAGCAATAGTCAATTCTTCCCTGGTTAGATCCAACCACAAACTAATTACCATGGAAATCCACATCTCACCCATACCCCCTGCAAAGGTATCCACCATGAAAAACTTCTCCAAAACTGACTTTGGACTCCTAAAAACAATGGTGGCTAACTTCACAGCAGCCATGCCAATGGGAAATAGATGTGTGACTGCCAAATCATACACCAATGCACTGTATGAACAGATAGATAAATGCATGGAACTAGCCATACCCAACAAAACCAAGACGCTCTCCTCCAAAAAAAGGAAGCCAGTCTGGTGGTCCCCTACCATTAATAAACTCTACAACAGAAGGAAGAAACTGTTGCAGAAAAAGGTGAAGTCCCAAGAGTGGAAAAATTCACTTATTAGCCTCAACAAAAAGTTGAGATCCCTCATCAAAACCTCCAAAGCCAGCTATGAAGGCAGAATTGTGGCAGACACTAAAACAACCACAAAGTCTTCTATAGTTATATCAAGAATCTCCATGGCAATACCCATATTTGCTCTGAGTTACTGCATAATGGTACCACCTATACTGACCCAACAGATGTTGCCAACATACTGGCCGGCAGATTCAGTGTCAACTTTACTCCCCCCCCCCCCCCCAGGACCAATCTCAATACCGGAAAAATGCCAGGCACCCAGCATTACTGCTGCACAGGTTAAAGCTTCACTGCCTAAGGCCAAGAATACAGCTTCCATGGGACCCAACAATATCCCAGGCTGTGTTATACATGAATTACAAAGTGAACTGGCACCACATCTGTGTGCTCTGTTCACTCACAGCCTCACCTCAGGCTTTGTCCCTACCGAATGGCACACTGCTACAGTCGTCCCTCTCCATAAAGGAGGAGTGACTACAGACCCTGGAAATTATCACCCCATTAGCCTGATGTGTCCGATATGTAAGGCTGTGGAGCACATCATCATGGACCTAATTAACAAGGATATAGGGTTCTCCAAACTCTAGATCCCACACAATTTGGTTTTGTGAAAGGTAGAGCATGCCTGCTCAACCTGGTTGACTTTTTTGAGTCAGTCACCAGAGCTGTGGATGAAGATAAGGCAGTTCATACAGCCTACCTCGATTTGGCCAATGCCTTTGATACCATTCCTCACTCAGGAATTATTGATAAACTCTGCACACTAAGCATCAGCCCCTATATCACTAGGTGGGTTGCAAATTGGCTCACAGATAGAACCCACAGTGTGAAAGTAGCAGACTCCAAGTCAGACTGCCAACCAGTCACAAGTGGAGTCCTACAGGGATTGGTCCTGGGTCCTCTCCTGTTTAGCATCTACTTCTCAGAAGTCCAGGCCAACATAGAGGGACTCTGGCTGATCAAATTCACAGATGACTGCAAGCTGGGAGCCATTATTTACTCCCCAAGTAATGCAGACACCCTGTAGAAAGGCCTCACTGAGACCAATGACTGGTGCGAAAACCATGGCCTTAAGCTTAATGCCAAAAAGTGCATCACCATCCCTTTTGGGAAAAACTCAGTTCCCACTAATTACCACATTGATGAGAGCCAACTGAAAACTGAAGGAGTTATAAGAGATCTGGGGACACAGGTTGACAGCAATCTCTCCTTCGACCACCTCGTTGTTACTGTGGTCAGAAAGTCCTTCTATGTGGCACATCTCATTACCAAGTTTTTGCATCCAGGAAGAAAGAGGTCATCATTTCTCTCTACTCTTCCCTCATTAGACCAATCATAGAGTATAATGCCCCATTTGGCATGTACCTCACTAGACACCTGCAAGAGCTGGAGAAGCCACAAAAGTACCTCACGAAGAGGATCCTAGGCCTTACACACATGTCCTGCATAGACAGACTCAAAAAAACTATAGCTATTCTCTGTCTCATATCATCTACAAAGAGGCGATATCTGCTTGACTTACAAAGCCATGTCTGACCCAGCTCTGTTAGAAATGTTGCATCTAAAGAAATCCCAATCCCTCCGTATCACATGCTCAAGAGACCGCAACCTCATTACCACAATCAACAGAACATGCTGGAGGGACAGGTTCATAACCCAAAGACTGCCCATGCTCTGCATTAGACTTCCCACACATGTCAAGCAGAGCACCTCACACGCCCTCTTCAAGAGAAATCTTGATGAGCGGATGGGAAATAGAAAGTTCACCCCAGGGATCACTCCTGTGGCTCTACTTGATAGAGGCACTGGGAACTAATGACAGGCGGCACAATGCCAGGGCACTTCTATGGGCTAGGCTTGTAAAGGGCCCAGGGCCATTAGCCTAGTACACACCTATGAACCTATAAAAAAAAGTGTTTGCATTTTTGTGTATGTGTTTGCATGTGTGTGTGTAAATGGGAAAAGGGTTATTTACATCATACTTGCATAACTGTGATGAAATATATATAAGCTGCAGAAATAGATGAAGGACAATTTGCCAATATGTTTTTTATACTGATATGTAAGTGCTGTGGTTTCCGTACAGAGAGTGGAACCAAATCAACATTCAACCAATCCAGGCATTTCCATTGTCCAGTCAGATGGTTTACTATCATAATGTTGAATGCACATAGTCGCATGTGCACTTCATCGAACCATGTCCATGAAATCCAACCTGCCAAAAGGTTAGACTGCTGAAATTAAACCAAACAGCAACATTTCTGACTGCTCCGCACAAGAAAATAAGTGGTAGCATGGGTCAAAAAGGGGGGGGGGGGTGGTTATGCGGTTTGAAATGGTGTTCGAGTTTTGCAGTAGTCAGACTTCGGCATTCACGGAAGTAGTTCAGTGTTGGAATACTCACCATTTTGATAGTAAACCCCAGTCAGGCACATAGTGCAAAGAATTCATTGCTAAATGACTAGTACAGATAATGTCCTACTGGGATCTTTCCATAATCCTCACTGTGCAAAAGACACGTGATCTGCAATGTAACAAAAGACATGTTTTCAGGAATGAGGTAAATTTCCACCTATCACCCTTACTTTGGTGCTTGTACTGCCCACAGTTTTATTTTTACTGCAAGATTGCACAACCACTGGGTAGAGGGCATTGCCCTTTCCTGTGGATATCTGTGAGGTGAACACCTTCACCATTTGACGAACAGCTTTTATGGACATATGCAACATAAGATCATAGCTCTATTGCAGATTTCCAGTAACTAGCCTAATAAAATTTATGCATATAATGTTCTGTCTTTGCAGTATTTGATGTACTACATGGAATCTATCTTGCTGCTACTAAAAATATATTTTCTGTAAGAAAAAGAGAGACAGCAAAAGAGATGATTTAGTCTATCCTTGACAGGTGCTCACACTCATTTTTATTTAAGTGACGAGATAACACAGCAGAGCATTTTTGTAAGAAATGGTTCTGGTTTTTGAGTCATACTCTACTTTTATGGTATATTTACATCCATCAGAAGACACTTCAGCGGTCCCACCTGCATGAGTTGGTGGTAGCTTTAGTAGATGTTAAAGTTTGCTTGGCAATTATCAAAATAACAATCGAAAAGTGCATTTAAATACAAAACATCAAGTTTAGTACATTCATTCTTCAATTTCTGCATGTTGTGTCTTTCGGCTTTTCCCAGTTAGGGGTCACCACAGCGGAACTCTGGTCTGCTAATGATTGGCAGCAGATTTTTACGTGCCGCGTTGCCGGCTCTGACGGACAACCTTCAATGAAGGTACGCCCACTCACGCATGTCTCCACACAGAAGTCGCTATTAGCTGAGAATTGAACAGGACAACGTCTTACTCTGAGGCGACAATGCTACCGCAGCACCACCACTGCATATTCCTTCAAAATGAAAGTATGGTGGTGACAGACCCTGGAATAAGAAGTCTCTGTAGCAAAAATAACTGTTCAAAGCAGAAATTGTATTTTACATTTCAATATGGATGAGTTGTGCTTTTTTCTCTGCATTCTCATTTTTTCTAATCATCTAGCAGAGAACTGCACTGATGGAAAATAGGGATGCCACCTGTAGTGAACTCTCAACCAGAGTGCAGTTTTGACCAACAGTGCATTGCCATTCATTTAGTCTTCTCACAAATTTTTGATGCTCCAAGATATTGAAACCTAACCAAGGCCACTACCTTGCTAAGAAATGAATTTTTCCTTTTTGAGATATTATTGGAAATAGCACAACTAGAGATGTAAAATCAATAATCAAACCAGTCTTCAATTCAGCATTGACAATTGACAATGCTTGCTAAGCCATATTAGAAATAAGGTCAAACTACTAGAACAGTTTAAAGTCTGTTTTTGGCATATTGTACCAAAGAAAACCTCTACAGTTTCTATCTTGACAATGGCTACTTGTATTCTACCATAACTCTCTTCTCTTTCTTAACTAAATCTTACAATAAAAGATAACTGTGTGAGAATTTTAATTTTACATTCATTTTAGTATTTTTTTTTTTTTTTTTTTTTAGAGGAAGGACATTTTTTGGAATGAGGCATTACTTTCGCACAAATACAAATAGCAACTTAGTTGAACAAGTTTTGTTTTGTATTTAGGTTGCATAAGAAACCATATATAGCTGTACAGAAAAGTAGGAAAACTCTATTAGCCCAAATAATAGCTGAGCAACTTTTTAAATTCAGGTACCATATGTACTTTTAATAAGCAGCTTTCCTAGAAAGAAATTTAGTTTACATTTTTTTTTTCTTTAGTTTCTCTTTTGGCTGCTACTATATTCTGCATACTGCACCAAATTATTGGCTCATTAAGACGTCGCTGCATTTGAAAAAGTTGAAACATACTGGTCATTGAAAATAAGACCTAGCCAAATGGGGGAGAGGAATATAAATGTGAATAACGGCTTAAATATAAATGTAGTCTTGCTATCCATGCCTCAATCCCTGACCTTGACATTCTTTTTTGCCGTGCCCACAGCTGGTGGGCAGTATGTAGTTTGAAAATAAATGGGGAGACACAAATCAAATGCTTTTAAAACAAAACAGTACAACTAAAGTTGTATCTTGTCAGCCTTAATGTGTTCGCAGCTTTAAAAAATACTTAGAAAAGTATCAAACCAGATTGTCCCATTGTATCCCCATTGTGTCCCCATTGTGCAAAGCAAAATATCATACTAGGATATTGAACTTTCGTTTGTATCACGGCATGAGTCTGTACTTTTAATAAACATCAGAAGTTAGCTTCTTGCAAAAGGTAAGCAGTATAAATACAGCTGTTTACACTTTTAGGTACCTTATTTTCTCAACATCCTGACTGAGAAATAGCACCCAGAACACTCCATTGCCTTGCTTGAAGTGTAATGCATTTGGATGGAGTTTTCACACATTTATGAATAATAATGACACGTTAAGCAGCACAGTTTAACTTTGAGTAGCATTGTCACTTCACCGTAAGAAGGTCTGTGGTTCAATATTTAGCTGAGGTGCCTTTTCTATGGACCCTGCATGTCTTTCTCCCATTTGCATGGGTTTGCTCTGGATACTCAGGTTTTCTACCATATCTCAAGGACATGCATTAGGTGTATCAGTGACTATAAAAATCAGCCATGAGAATGGGTGCAGTGTGCATGGAATACAGAAAAAAGGTGTCATGATCTAGTTCCGTTCTCTGCTTCCTCAGTAAACTTTGTTGATAGCATCAGATTTACATGGAGTTTATGGAAGAGTCAGATGTGACTCAACAGCACTGGATAAAAAGTATCTTACCCTGTGAACTAGAACAGTTTGTGGTCATCCAATAAAACTGGGGCTAGTTTATAAGTCTAGATGTTGCCTGTCCTAAAATTCTGTAACATAGATTATTTGACTTCTGAATATTTTTTTTTCTCCTCTTAGCATTTTTGAATACTACTCAACTTATCTGGCCTTCATACTTACACAATAGAGCATCCATCTTCTGCTACTGACTTTATGTTAAGGGTGTTGGCATTAATCACTCTCATCTCTGTGATCATTTACATATTATGCAGAGCTAACACAGACACTATGTTTATGAATTCTTGATTGATGTTTGCCCTCCACACTGACATTTTATCAATTCCTTAATATTTTGTGAGACTCTGATGACTTTCTTGTATTTAATGCAAGAGTTCTGCAGACTGAGAGGAGGGTACGTTAATTCTGCCTTGATATAACAACAATAGGATATAACAACAATAACCCGTCATGCTCGGATACCTGCACTCTGACTCTCTTGTACTTACCCATAAGTTGTTTGGTTTGAATTGAGTGACTTGGACATCTACTTCACACATGCTTATTGACAGCTTGTAACAGTTGATCATTTGTGTAGCTCATTTAAATTCATCTAGTCTGTTAGAAGTCACTCATCTGACATCATTGCACTCTGCACATAGGCACCAAGGTCTTCTTGGTACCTGATAATCTTTAGTCATGTATAGAAATTTTAAACCCCTCAAATAACCAAAGAACATTTGCTAAAGGTACTCTCCAAACTGAAATGTTTCCATCCATGGGGCCTAATAATAAACCCACTTGCCTGATAATTAGTACAAAACATGCCATAGTGGACATGCTCTAAAGTTATTCAACCTAAACTTAGCCACTGGATTTGTCTCTTAAGTATGGTGCAGAGCTGTGGTGTTGCCACTTTACAAAGGTGGACCTGACACTGACCAAGGAAAGTACAGACCCATTAGCCTGACTAGTCTTATCTGCAAAGTCACAGAAACTATCATAATTGACATAAACAATGATGCTAAAAATCTTAAATAGTTTGATCTCCAGCAGTTTGGTGTTTTAAGGGTTATACCTGTCTAATGAATCTGGTCAACTTCTTTAAGAGGTCAACATAAGATGTGAACAGTCAGCATGTTATCCACACAGCATATCTCCACCTGGCTAAAGCTTTTGACACCATACTACATGCTAACATAGTAGGTATGCTGGATGAGCCACAAATTGGCTACATAGCTAGGATGATAGAAAATTAGTTGAGTGTTAGAACCCATGTAGTGAAGGTGGCAGGTGCATCTAAGTAAACATGAAGGTGATCCTCGGGGATCTCTGCTAAGGCCCCTAGTATTCAGCATCTATGTAGAAAATTCCAGGCCAAGGACAACCATAAGGCATTCTTTAGTTATGCCTGCAACCTCAAAAGCAATACATAATTGCAGGCAGAGCTCGTTATTAATGGTGCCATCTATACTGATCCAGGAGATATAGCAAACCTACTATCAATTTCAACTCCCACTTTACCCCTACCCTTAGGAAATGTCATCAAATATAACCCCCCTGCTTTCACTAGGGAACAGGTCCTCAATGCTATCTCTAAGGCCAAGACCACTGCATCAATGGGCCCAGACAGTCTCTCAGGATGCCTTCTAAATAGCATGATAATGACTTATCAGACCCTTTGGAATTGCCATTTAACCATAGCCTCCAAACAGACTTCATGCCTAGTGAATAGAGAACAGCAACAGTTATCCCTGTGAACAAAGCTGGGCCAACTAAAGACCATTGAAAATACAGACCCATACGTCTCACTGGTCTCATATTCAAATCATATAAATAATTATCATAGAAATTATCAATAATGACATTGGATAACTCTAGATACTGAACCCAAAACAAACCAATTTAGTTTTGTCAAGGGTAGGTCATACTACTCAGTCTGGTGGACGTCATTGAGAAGGTCACCAAAGCAATAGATGAGGGACAAATGGTTCACACTGACTACCTTGACCAATATCCCACTTGGGCATGTTGAAAAACTGAAGAGGTTAGGTATAAACCCTTATGTCACCTGGTTCACCTGGTGGATAGACAGCTGGATCACAGACAGGACCCATTCATAGAATACTTCACCAACACTAATGTTCTCCAGGAAGGGCTGACACAAACAAGCAGCTTGTGTCAGAGCCATGGACTTGAACTAAATGCCAAGAAATGCCTAATAATATCCTTTGGAAAGTCATACATCCCAAGTAATTATCATATTGAGAATATGCCCCTAAGAGTGAATCCAGAAGTCAGGGACTTTGGGACACACATATACAGTACTGCCTTTGACAATCACTTATCTACAGTAGTGAGGAAATCATTCTATGTTATGCAACTTATAAACAAAGGGATGGTATCTAGGTCCAAGGAAGTCATTGTTCCACTATATTCAGCATTCATCAGACCTATTATTGAATACAGTGTCCCCTTTGGTATGTATCTAAACAGGCACATCCATCAATTAGAACCTCTACAGAGGCTCCCCACTAAAAGAATACAGGGCATAAGTAACATGTCCTATGCAGACTGCCTCAGAGCTCTATCCCTGTATTCTGTCTCCTACAGGCTGTTGAGCAGAAATCTATGTCTGTCATACAAGTCATTGTTAAACTCGCCCTGATGGACCTCCTGCATATCCACTAAACAAACAGCGCAAGGATTACCCTTGCCTGTGACATAATTAGGACCTGCTGGAAAGACAGTTATATATCTTAGTAACCACCTCTTCTCTGGAATCTATTCCCCATCCATGAGAAGCAGAGCTCCCTCCTAACTCAACTCAAGTGTAACTTTGACAATTGAATGGGGAACAGTAAATTCATCCCTAGATTGGCACCTATGTCTCTAATGGACACAGGCAGCCTATAAATGTTTCATCTCCCAGGTCCCTGCTTGTAAGTGTTTCATCTCCAAAGCCCCTACTTACATTTTCAAGGATGGCAGAACTCTCAGGGATTTGGGATGCATGTCTAGGCTTTAAAAAGTCCTAGTGGTCTTAAGCCTAGTACACGCATATAAACCTATAATGAATGACTGAACTGGTTGTTCAGCTTATGGCTATAACTACAAAAGGTGTTACACTATTACTTCAGTTAACAAGTAAAATGAAACATATTCTGGTCTCCTATATCTCAGTGAAGGTAAAGACTGGATATCAGCGTTCTCTTTGAAATGTGAACATTTGTTTCTTTGCTCTCTACAGGGCTGAAAAATATATTATTTCCAGTACAAATTATGTAAGAGTAATTACTGTTATAAACATTCTTTTAACATGTTGGTAGGAAAGGAAACATGTCTATGTCATAAACAAGTTAATCAGTACTTTGTAATAATTCAGTAGAAAGGGCAACACATCTGTGTGATAAAGAAATTAAGAATGCCACTTAGAGATAGGCTTCGTGTATACATCTATACACTCTCAAGGGTGGTGTAAGTGCATTACAGTTTTATCACCATGTGGTTGTATTGGCACAGTGCACAACCTGTAATGCCTTACTGTATTGTACTTATAAAATAGGCATGTATGGTTTCGTATACATTAAATCTTTTGTTCAGGTCTAAGAATCATTTAATTTCCATTGTATTTTATCAAAACATCTCTTTTTGACAAATGGTGGATGTCTGTTTATATTTCAAGCAACTAGTCTGTTGGATTCATAATTTTGTAGGAAACTGATATTTTGAAAGTTTTACATCAAGTTAATGGCGATGCATTCACAAAATCAAATGCATCTGTCTCAGGCTAACATTTGCAAAAAATGCCTTAAAGTGTTCAACATACTAATTTTTACGGTACTGTTGGAAAAACCTGGGATACTATCACTCCACAATTTCATTAGAAAGCATCATTTTGCAATCATAGCTAAGAGATTTTTTTGCTGATGGTACGAAAAATCATGTTTTGTGATAGTATGAGACAGCAACAATGCAACATTTCATATGATAGGTTCCCACAGACAGTATGTTGAAAATGTGTTCCCTAAACAATTACAATTAGCAAAGTTACAAAGAAATATTTGTTAAATTTTATGAAAGACTGGAAGTACAAAAAAAGATGCTTAGCACTGTTTTTAAAAGAAGAAACATCTTTATTGAATTATCACTTAAAAATAGGCAGTCATGCATTTATATAAATGAAAAACTATATTGACATATTTTCAGCTGCATAGAGTATACATAGATATAATCTTTTATACAGTCATTGTCGATCAAATAATACATCGCTCATTTAATTCTTGCCTTCTCTTATACCTCATTCCTCCTACAAAATATTATTCTGCATGCACTGTTCCCACATTTCCCATTTTTATATGTAATGTGCTCCTGCCCTTTTCTAAAGATCCCACTTCCTGCTTTTTTTAATTTCTGTTACTCTGTTATATTCACTACTTCTACTAATTGTACCTTGGGGGACTTAAAGATTTAACAATTTATAAAAAATTGAATGCTAACTCATAACTTTGGCAGTTAAAATAATTCTATTATAAATGTCAGAAAATTCAAGTTATATGCCTTTGAGAAACAAGAGAACTATTTTTAAGTTAATTAAGTTGCACTGAAAGCAATTGTAATTTTATTATTAAGTTTAGATTTCAGATCAATATAACCACTACTTGTTGGCTAAAGTATTTTCAAAACATTAAACTTTCTAAGTTTCCTTGTTTGTAATAGTGAACTTCAGATAAAACATACACAGGATTAAAATATACCAAATTATTACAAACATCTGAACAACATCAAAATTGTTTTGGGTCTGCCTTTCCCATCTTCTTTCTGCATTTTCAAATTATTTCAATGTTTCACTTAATTATTGTTAGCATTTTCCAACACCAAAAGCAAAGAATAAATTCAGTGATACGATCAATGTAAACAATTCAACAACTTATATACAGATAAATCCTCTGGAAACAAATACATATTCTTAAGCTGTAAACATGTAAATCAAATGACACAGCAGAAACCAGTGATGATAAATTTCATGCTGCATACTATAAAATGGGAAGCAGCTAAAAACATTTACCTGGGTTAGGTACTGGAGTGTCCTTGAGACTGATAAATTTATTAACTCCTTGAGACTGATGTATTAATTAATTTATGCTACTTTATAGATAGATTATGTCATCTGAAACAAATAATTATTTCAGTATATAACATTTTCTGCTCCCTACATATAGATTGAAGCATTTAACCTCAATCTTCCTTCCACCGCAAAGAGTTTGTCAAACATTTATGTTGATGATTTTGTAAAAGAATAAAGATACAACATCAATAGAATAGCTGCAAGCCATATGGTAGCACCTTGTCGCATGAGAAACACCACAGCTGATATAGATAAGATGCGTCAGTCTGAAAACTGCTCAGTAGCTTTGTGCTGCTCTACATTGCCTGAAGCAGTTGTAGTTCCGGGTTTGATCCTCACCACAGATGTATTACTTTGCTGCTATAATACTCCGTGGATCTGTTTTGATTATATGCTTGCATATTATTTATTTATACGTACACTATGTCAAGTTCTGCCTGTACTTAATTTACATATGTATTGCTATGTTTCTTGCTAGCACTTCCACACTCATGGCTTTGGGCAGTCATGGCTTTATTTACCCCAGCTGGCAATGCTTACCCAGGCTACCAGTGGTGGAAATGGAGCAACAACTCTCAATGTTGTGTTTGCATTTTTAAGGAGCTGTCAGCTTGAATATTCAATGTGCTCTGTGTAATTCAGTGTTGTTTGATATTAACTGCTTCAATCAGAGAACATAGGTTACAGACTTTTTTGCTATGTGCTGCTTTTAAAATGCATTTTTTTTTGGTACGGTTATATAACGGATTCTCTATAAAATTTATCAATTTTTGCATTCTGTACTATGTAAAGAATGTATTATGTTTATCTTTACATAATATACTCCATCTGTACTATGCCGGGGTCATGGATGAAAATGTTCCTTGAACCAGTTTACCCAGCCGGTTAACAAATATAAATAAAGTCACCAATTATAGCCTTGGACTATGCCATCGAACTGCAAAGGAAAGCAAAACACCTGTGCTTAAGAGAAAATAAAGTTAGATGTAGGTTTTCTACTAGAAACAGTTGTAATATTGTGACAAATCACAGAAAGTGTTTAAGAATGCAGTTTTTATTCTCATTTGCTTCAGTTTTTATTTTAGTTTTCAGATCAAGTTTCTCACTCGTAGTATAGACAAAAGCAGTCCTGAATCTGCCTGTTAGTTTATTATTTTTAACATAACTTTTAGTATTGGATTGCACATTTAGCCATATGATAATAAACAAAGAAATAAGACAACAACAGTGAGCCATTATAGCAGCAGTTCGTCAATAAAAACATTGAAATCTCTTATCTGACAATTAGGATACTCAGTGTTAGCTGCTAGCATTCACATTTATAACATTTATCCATTTGTCTCACATCTTCCTTAAATCAGGAGCCAAAACTCTTTATAATATAGTTTCAGCTTTACTTTCCACATTAAGAATTTACAAAGTGCCCCACAATGCATTTAAGAAGCTTGTCCAGTTCCTCATTGGTTAATCATCCAATGTTTTTCTGTCTGCTAGCAACCATGACTTTAACAAGTCAGTCTTTGTAATAACCACAACCTGGGCACACACAATACGATAACCACATTTTCATCAAGCTACATAACCCATAACCCCATCAACACAGAAATCATTGTGTCCAAAAACTTCACAGCCCTACTCTAAAACTTGTACCCAAAGCCCCTTCATCTTATAACACTCCCAAAATTTGTGGAAAAGATTTGTATCCTCCCCAAATGCTTCATAAAGCATCTTTACTACAAGTTTGTAAATGGTGATCATTTTTGGTGTTTAATAGTCCTCTCCATAAACAAGAGCAACTTATATTAATAAAAGCATAGGGTTTTATTCAATTCACTGAGGATATACAAAGCATGGGCAAGTGGCAGCCTACTGTACCTCCAAAAACCTTAGGCAACATCCTCATACACTCTACAACTTTTCCCTTACATTGTCTACCTGGGTACTCAAACAATTGTGAGGCTGCAAGCATCCCTGGTGGACAGTACAGGCTATGATCTTACCCTTTGACCCTGATAACACTAAAAGATCCTGCTGCTTAGTTAACCTAGCCAGTATGGCTTTTATAACAGTATCCTACAGTGGCATGCAATGCCAATGAGCTGTTATTGTCTATTCTGACTTACTGTGCAAGCTGATAAAGGAGGCCACCATCATGCAGCCCTTTATCATCCCCTGTAACCCAAATGATGTCTTATCAGTTTCTCTGTATCACCTTTGAGCAATTGAATAGCTCCTTCAGGGAAAATGACCCTATATTTATATGTCCAAAGAACAGTTTTTGTTTTTCAGGTCCCTACCAACTTGCCTTGAAGCTATGTGGGACATACTGAGAGCATGCCACTGTTGAATGTACTTTGGAAAACAATTAGGGAATAATCTAAATGTAGCCACAATGCTTCCTCACAACAACCCAACTTCCAGCCACTACCATGGGGGATGACTTCCCCCTTGTATTATCAGACTTGATGTAATATAAAAGCACTAGTGCTGTCAGAGCATTCCAAATCACACTACTTCAATGAACCATAAAGGACATATCTCCTGTACTTGCATCTGTCATTATCCCAGATCAGCTTCATAATGGCTTGCTTTACTTTAATCAGCCATAGGTGAGTGCATGGAAAGTGTATGAGCAGTATATAATAAACAAGGGAAAAATCAAATCTTTCTGTATATTTATTTGTTGATTTATTTATGATTTGCTAACTGTGTTAGTCCCACTAGTCTAGTAGCCTCTTTTCATTGGAGCTATGTGAAGGTATTTATACATATGTGTTTAAATATTTTTGCATATGTGTTTAAAACATATGTGCTTTTTTTCCAAAGCAGTTTTATATTAACCCTGATTGTCTTCATCAGTTTTGGGTACACTTTTCTCTGAGATACTTAGGGAATCCTGAACATCAACTCTTAAATAACCAGTAAAAGAATCTACAGAGTAACCAAAAATAAAATATCAAAGAACATTACAACAAAATGCACCTTGAAAAAGACATTGTTTAATTAAACAAAATGCATTTTCACATTAAGAGTTATCAGGTCACCCAGTTTAAAATAGTACCACCTAATATAACAATGTTGAAATCACATGCCCAATGTTATCACATTTCAAAGATGATTCATTTAAAAAAGTAGTACTAATCTATATAAAGCAGAAAGTACAACAACATTAATTATTAAAAAAATATTTAAACTATATGCATTCAATGTTTTCAATGATAACTCTTTCAAAATAGTTTTCATTGGAACATAGTCATTTAACCAATTGACACATTCCAGGAATGTGCCAAATATATATAATATTATTAAAAGA
This sequence comes from Protopterus annectens, assembly GCF_019279795.1. NCBI lineage: Eukaryota > Metazoa > Chordata > Ceratodontiformes > Protopteridae > Protopterus > Protopterus annectens. Next base: position 77,096,543 of record NC_056746.1, read on the forward strand.
AATTGGCAGATTTTAATTACTGATAATAGTATTAGTAAAATTATATGGAGTACACCTAAGTTTAGTTTTAAGAAAAAGAAGAATCTGAAAAGATTATTATTTTTTAAAAAGATGACAATAGTTACTAAATCTTACCTACATGGTCTACTCCCTTGTAGACATTCATCTTGTGAATATGTACACAAGACAGCTCAGAACTTATACAAACAAGTGTCATGTATTATTTTAACAACTAGGCTGATTGTACCAGTAAGATCTTGATTTACATTGCAGTTAGTCAAGATGGTGCAGCATATTATGTTGGTAGGACAAATTATACATTAAGGGAGCATATTTACGAACATATATATCATATTGGGAAAAGAAAGGCCCTCATATATTTGCAAGACGTGATTGAAAAGGAAATTTTCCATAACTTTAAGTTTCAAGTTTTAGAATTAGTGAGCCCAAATATTAGGGGAGGTGTCTAAAGAGCAAATAATCTATATGGACATTAGAACTAAAGGCATCTAAGTATCCAACAATGCTTTAATTCAAGAATACTTAAATAGATCCCATTCAATGACATTGATTGGAACAGTAGTGCATACATAGTTGGCATCTTTATTATGATGGGTGCTTTTTACTCCTTATTTAAATAAGTACAAAATCATTATGTGTCTGGCTTTTGACCAGTGTAGTAGGTATAATGCCAAATAACAATGTAAGTATCTAGCATAGCATCTTTGTTACATGAATATAGTACATAATGAAAGAGATGCCAGATGCCAGTGAGACGGCACCATTTCTTCTATGACAAAAATGTACTCTTCATGGTGATTTACTATGTGTAACTTTCATGTATTGAGGTTCAAATATTGTGGACTATATTCTCATTCTAAAGTGGGGAGTTGACTATATTATAAACTGGAGAAGAGATTGTTTACCAAATGCTACAATATTGCACTTTTCACATTAGCAAAAAGCTCACATTGCTTTTTAAACCTTCCCTTATCTCCATTGTCACTGAGTGATTTTCTTGGGCTAATACCTCCATCTGTGAGAGCTTCTGATCCCACTATGATCCCATACCCTACCCCCATTTCTCACCCACCACCTCCTTATCTATATTTAGTCTATACATGTCACCTCCCTTC
>NC_056746.1:77102678-77105178 GCF_019279795.1 Protopterus annectens
ACACTTTAATGGGTTGTTTTGAGACTTCTGGGATACCACGGAGATTACTTGTTTTAAGTTCAGGATAAAAAGATTAAGTAGGTTTGTAAATGCATTTCTCCAATATTTTTGAAAGTGGGGAGAGGATTGCTATAGGACGGAAGTTGTATCAGACATTACCACCTTTCTAGAGTAGTATGTTTCAGGTCGTTTTCCAAAGACTAGGAACATAGGAGTCTGTAATGGATCCGTTAATTAGTATTGACACTGGGTATGCTATTGCATCAGTGGCTATTTTTAGGTATTCAGAGGGTAAGTTGTTAGCCAAAGGGGAGCATTGTTTGAGTTTGCCCTAATGCAGGATGTAGATGCTGTATATAAGGTAAAGTCTAAAATGGAAAAAGAAGTAATCAGAGATATTTGCTGGTGCATAGGCAGTATCCACTGTGTTTGAGTGGGTAATTCAATTTTTAATAAGCTCTGAGCAATGTTTAGTGTTATTTCTTATTTTTTTGATGTAACATGATGTGCAAAGTCCTTGTTTTATGCTGATGAATCTTGACTGATGTTTCTATACACAGATATTCCTGGATACTGTTTTGTTACTGTAAAAGTAAGTTTTCTGTTATTCAAACTAAATTCTCCCTTTCAGTTTAAAGTCATTGCATATGTCCATTGTACACCATTAAGGCAAATTCTACCTTGGTCATACCTTGGTCATTCTGGTGTAGTGGATAGTGTTGTTGCCTCATAGCAGGAAGTTCCCTAGTCCAAATTTCCGTTGGCATTCCTTGTGTATGGAGTCTTTATGTCCTGCTTGTGTTTGCATGGATTTCCTCACACATTCCAAAGACATGCAGCAAGTGCATTGAGCACTCTAAATTGACCACAGGTGTGCGTGCAAGTGTGTGGTGTGGAAGAACTACCATGGCAGGGTAGCCACGTGGCAGTGTGAAACCTTGGTTCTAGATGATCGTGACTGTTGAAGTGACACCTCAACCCCATGTGAACAAAATGTAAAAAAGGGGTTCTGGATGGTCATTTCTCAGCTGTTTGTCGAATATGCCAGACAAAAAAGCAATGAGCCCAGTACTTTACATATTATTATGTGTTTCTGAAATGCTTTAGTCATCCTGTTCAGCATTTTGCTCTTATTCTCATTGCATGGCTCAATGTAGTGCCTTATTAATAGGTTCATAGGTGATTACTAGGTTAACGACCACACAGGCCTTTTTAAGCCTAGCCATGCATCCCAAATCTCTGACAAGTTCTGATACCCTTGATAAATGTAAGCAGGGGCTTGGGAGATTACTTATTTATAGGTTGCCTGTGTCCATTAGAGACACAGGTGCCAAACCAGGGATGAATTTCCTGTTCCCCATCAAATTTTTCAGGTTACACTTGAATTGGGTTAGGGAGGAACTCTGCTTCACATGAATGTGGAGCCTGTTCCAGAGACTGGGTAGCCTATGGGATACCTACCTATCTTTCGAACAGATCATATATCACAGGCAAAGTTTAGATCTTTAGAATGGTAATGAGGTACCAACATGTAATATTTTAACTTCTATTGTCTGCAGCCTCTATTATTCAGCCAAGCCCAATGTTTGCATCACTGTAGGCAAAGATAACGTGATTTGGCTGTTTTACGGCATAACTGATACACTCAGTCATTCTCTCTTTCCTGCAAACTCTGCTTAGAAATATCACTTACATGGCTCTGTTTCCTGGATTTTGTTATTTAGTATGCACATCAATTTACCCTGTTTGATGTTAAACATCTGTAAATAAATAGTTTACTGCTTCTTTATCCTTAAATTAATTACACTTCTTGGACTTCCCATTGTTTGATTTGTGTTTACCTCACTTACTCAAAATAGTTGATTTACAGAAGGTTGTCTTAAAAGGTCAAATACAGCCAAATATGGAAAATACAGATACCATTAAAAGTCAGAAAAGTTAATCCTAAAAGGAGATTGGCAGCTATATGCATAGCATGCGTCAAGCAGCTAAATAAACACCTGATGCTTTCTTAGCAAGCTTAGCAGGTTGTTTGAAGATTTGTGGAGGCAAACTACACAACAACCTTTCTGTGGTCAGATAATCCTAAAAGAAGACATGCACACACACACACACACACACACACACACACACACACACACACATATATATATATATATATATATATATATATATATAGTATGCAACAACTGATGCCTTCACAGCAATATTTTTACTTAACAGCTTAAAAGTTTTAGATTTTTGTGTAAGCATGCTACTAAATTTTCTATGATGGTTGCTCCCCTCCTCACTCCCCTACTATTCATTCTAGGAGAAAAGATGAACAGTAAGTCCTGAATATAAATCAGCCCTGCATCCATCCTTCCATAATTTAAAACCCTGGGTATGCAATAGCAGAGGGGTTAAAGTGTCTATAGCCCTTCACAGAATACAGGGAACATACCCGTACAAAAACTGGGTAACGAGATTTTTAATGTTAGTTCTATTTTGGAGGATGTAA
>NC_056746.1:77110473-77167973 GCF_019279795.1 Protopterus annectens
CACAAAATATACACACTAACTTGTGACTCGTTTCTTTCTGTTGAAGCATGGCTTAGCAAATCCCAACTTATCATAAATCCAAACAAATCTAAACATCTGCTTTTCCAGCCCACAAGATATGTTGCACCTGACCCCTCATTCAATACCTTGGCCAGCTATAAAACCACTATCTTTCCTGTATCCCCCACCAAACAATTAGATGTACAGACTGACAGCAATATGAAATTTGACATTCACATCTCCCAGGCCATAAAGAAGGTGCACAAAAAACTGGGTGTTCTATATACAAATAAGCAATTTCTTACTAAAAACACTATTCTTATTATTACTACTACTACTCTCTTATTCTTGGTAAAGTTCCCTTTTGCTTCAAGGTGATGAATATTGTCCCTCTCACCAAAAAGCTAATACATCCTTCCTGAATGACTACAGACCAGTGGCTCTAACTTCAAATATCATGAAATGCTTTAAGAGGCTAGTTAAAAGGCATCTGTCAGCAAACCTTCCATCCACCTTTGACCCTCTACAGTTCGTTTATTGGGCTAAGAGATCCACTGCGGATGCTATTTTAATGGCACTCAGCCTTTCACTTGATCATCTGGAGGGGAAAGAAACAACTACGTCAGGCTGTTATTTATTGACTTCAGCTCTGCATTCAGTACAGTGGTTCCATTGTAGCTTATTGATAAGCTTGTCCATCTTGGGGTTAGCAAGCTCATGTGCAACTGGATCCTCGACTTCCTGATGAACAGAGCGCAGAAAACATGTACAGGAAACAACACTTCAGGATGAATAATACTCAACACCAGTGCTCCTCAGGGTTGTGTGCTAAGCCCTTTATTATTCACCATCCTCACCCATGACTGTTCTGCAAAATACAACACTAATCACATCATTAAGTTTGCAGATGATACTCCGTTTGTGGGCCTCATCAAAGGGGAAGATGTATGTGTGTGTGTGTGTGTGTGTGTGTGTGTGTGTGTGTGTGTGTGTGTGTGTGTGTGCGTGTGTGTGCGTGTGTGTGTGTGTGTGCGTGTGTGTGCGTGTGTGTGCGTGTGTGTGCGTGTGTGTGTGTGTGTGTGTGTCTGTGAATGAAATGCACAGCTAGCTTAAATGATGTCGTTTGGACTAAAAAAAGGGCAATAATCCACTTGCCGCAAACTTCCACACTCCCAGCCGTGAATTCCCAACGGTATGTACAGCCATTATTTGACAGCACTGGCTGATAAAGAACTTTCAGTGGGCAGCCTTGCAATGAAGCAACATCCTTCTACTGCCAGTAAAGAGCACAAAGAAACAACAACAATATGTTGTGTACTTTGTGTTGATAGGCCTCTGGAAAACAGCCTGTTTTGTTAAAGAAAACACACTATATTGCATTTCAAGCAAATTGAGGAACATATTTAGTGATCGGGAAGCAACCTGCATTAGCACAAAAAATCTGGTTGCGATAATACGTAAGTACCATTTTTTTTAATTGAAATGTTATCCTGTTGTTCTTCTTATCCCTGCTTCCTATGTACTCTTTGGTGAGTTGATACTCAGAATTTCATTTAGGCTGCACTTGTGTAGTTCTAAATTACAATAACGTTTACTTTGACTTTGACTAAGTCCATCATTGCAAACATAAATTTCCTGTCAACACTGTTTTATGCCTCTCCAATTCTCATTAATCTTAGAAAGACCGAACTAGACAAACTTAACTCCTGTTATAACAAAATAGCTATGTTTGCCAGTGACTCTCCTTACAGGGTACACCACTGTACATCTCTAAAACAACTTCATTGTCTGTAACTTCCTCCCCTCTTTCTGTAAAAATCAACTTACCTTAACCCATAAAATTCTACATAATCTTTAGAAAACACCCGCACTCTAAAATCTACTACACCCTTACTCCAGTAATCGAACTCTTCCACTGCAGTAATAAACTGCATCTTGAGCTAACTAAAGCCAAAACCACAGTTGGTAATTCCCTCTTCAACTTCATGCCAAAAATATGGAATACACTGCCCACCCATCTATCATCCAATTCTTCCCTAGTACAGTTTAAAATATCCTAAAAACTTACCCAACACATGGCTCTACTCCTGTACCAGTCCTTTTTAGTACTTGTCAACAATGTCTTATTCCCATACTCACTTTCATAACTCTACTACTAGCTTACTACTATCTCAAACTGTAGCTCTGGACTTTATTATATTTCATCCATGTTTTGCTTCTCTGACATGATATTTTAACAATTTCCACATGTGCTCCAATCACAAGTATTCTGCTGAGTTAATGTCTGTGTTTATACTGTGTCACCTTAAACTTGAATGCACCTGTGTATCTTCTATATGTACTTTTTAAATTTATAATGCGCATTTATCTCTATTTTACACAGTTCTGTTTAAGTGGAGCTTTTCTCCCCAGGCTTCCACTAAAAAAGGACATGTGTCCAGTTGGACTTTCCCGGTAAATAAATGTAAGTTAAATAAAATAATTAAATAAGTAAATAAAGGATTTGTTTTTCTCTTTATAACCAAATGCTTATATGTTCTCAAAAACGAAGGCCAAGATTTACCTGTCTAGTTTCACTTTACTCTAGTAGTCATTTGTTTGGCATCTCTTCCTTGAGCATATGCCACCTTGATCATAACAACAGTCCCATTATAATCTTTTATAATTTGGCCATGAGAACTCAGCATTCTTTTTTACAGCAGGGCACTAATCCCATTATGTCTCCATTGTCCCTTTTCCCTTCTTCACTATCGTTCATTATAACAAAGGAAAAATTGCAGTGGAAGTTCAATATGTCTCGTGATGCATTCCTAAAGGGAGATTTGTATCTCTTACAGTCAAGATTAATATAAGCATCTGAACGTTTTTCTTCTCTTACAGTCTTTGCATAATTTAGCTTATCGGATATAATTCACCTCTGATTCACAAATTCATAAAAGTTACAGCTGAAACTGAGTAACTGATAAAAAAAAGAATATGCACTTTTAGTATAGTAGCAATGGCCCTGTGTACAATCTTCCTCTAACATTTCAAAATGTTAAAGGAATCATATTTAACTGGAGGTGACATCCATAGCTTGATTTCTAGACTTTTGTAAAATGCAATTTGTATGTTTCAGACTACAGACTCTTGTTATCTTGATTAGCTGACAGCAGATTCTGATGTGTTTCATATGCAAATTCTAAGTGAATACATAACAGTGTTGCCTCCATACATCACTAAGAAGGGAATTAAGAATTCTTTCTTATTCATCTTGGATTTTCCTGCATAGATAAAAATATATACTGACCTACCTATTCAAAGGAAAGCACGTATTTGGCTGCATACTGATATACAGAATTCAGAGTAGGTTAAACAAATGGACTCAAGTCTGTGAGGCTTAAAAGGGAGATACTAGAGTTTGACATTCTGTTTTGCAATCAAAGTGCAATTCTTATATTTTGCGTTTAATGTCTGAGAGTACAGTATCTCACTTATTTTTCCTTACAATGATATATAGAAATCTCAGAGTTAGTATATATAGGTAGCAGATGTAGGGGGCATAGTCCCCTACTGCAAAATGTTTTTGAAGTGATGTTTATTGTTTTGAATATTAGTTGGTTTAAGAAATTTCACTCATTTGTAATTGTGCAAGCGCAGAGGGATGTAGCCATGAATGCAAGTTGGGTAACTGCAGTATGACTGGCAGACTGAACAATAAATCAGCCAGGCAGGGTGAGGGAGGAGTCAAGGGGTAGTCCACTAGTCCACTAGTCAACTAGCTTCTACAAGGGGTGTACGGAGGGATGCACACACATATGGGGGCACACAGGGTTGTACTATTTCCCTGGTGGAGCCTGAGAAAATCACCATTGATGCTTTGGAGGAGGAGGAGAATGGTTGTCTGGAAGAATGATGCTTGTGAAAATAAAGGAACATCAACTGTGGTCAGCCCATTATACACAACCTACTTTGGAGCTTTGATGGGTGCATTTGCGGGCTAACATACCAACAGATAAAAAGTTCAAACCACCCCTAATGATTATATAAATGATGCCCCTTGTGGTTGAGCCTTGCCCTGGTGATTGAAGAATAATTAGGCCAGTTGACCAAGAGGGAGATTATTTATTTATTTATTTTATTTATCTTTCTTTATCGGGGAAGTCTGGCTGGGCAGTAACCATTTTCAGTGGATGCCCAGGGGGAAAGGCTCCATTTGTTTACATTGCATTATACTTAGCTCCATTTTAACAGATAGTAGATTTCTATTGACATTTATACACATCAATAGTTATACATTCAGTACTTACATTTATATAGCTAAGATTTTACAGAAGTAGAAGTTACTAAAGAGAAAATTCATGTCCAACTTAATGGATTTACATGCAGGAGCTATGTATAAAAACTAATGATGATTGGACAAGTGAAATTCTAGGCTACAGTCAGGGTGTCCCACAGGGCTGTGTTCTAGGCCCATACTTGTTTAGGTTGTATCATTCAGATATATCTTTTTCATCTGAGGTGTTCAACATTCTGTATGCAGATGACTTGAAATGGATAAACTGATTGCATGTGCTACAGACAAGACATGTCTGCAAAAGAACTTGATAAAAACATCAAAAACTAAGCATATGAGATTTGAGAGGGGCTGCCAGTCCAGCTAGATAGAATTTTATAAATAATTCTATGTCATTGTAAATATTAATATGATCCACAGGCTTTTGTAACAAATGTAAGGAAACTGTGTTATGTTCTGAGATTCAAAAATGTAACCACAATGCACCCTGCTGGAAGAAAGCTGGTGAGTAATGCATTTTATGACAGTTTGATCTCAAGCTAGGAGACAGGATGTCTGGGCTAGGAAATTCTTTCTATTGTTCTAAGACAGAGATAATTACTAGGTTTTACATGTAAAGTGTCTTTTATTGCTGTGGCTTCCTGGCAGGTGCAGATTACAAAAAGAAACGTTAAACGTTTAAGTTCTGTGAGCCTGGGAAACTTAAGTAGAAGTATCAAGAATGATGTAATATGAAATGACTCAGCAGTAATGTGTATTATCAATTTAAAACTTTCTCAGAGAGAAAGATTGAGCATTTTGTATTTGTCTTCAGCACTGACAACAACTCACCAGCACTTTGCCTTGTAAGTAGAATTTAGAACATAGTTTCTCTTAGAGATAGATAGTAATATAGCCAGATTAGTCTAGTTGTTTTCTATATTTATGTCAGACTCTCCTACAATGTAGTTTTAGAGTATTTCCTATGATTTTGAACTGTCTAATGTCATTTTGTTGAATTAATGAGTATTTTCTTGTGTTTTTTATTATTTATTATTAAATATTTTAAGCCTTTTAATTGTTTAATTTGTTTAGAGATAATTTAAGGTCTCAGAGTACTTGCATGTATTTAGTGATATTGTATAAGCCACTCCTAAATAGCCTTCAAGTCCCAGTCACACTTACCAATTGGATAATAATAACATTGCACAGTAGAATTGGACACCCTTTGGTAAGGGCCTTTATAGTAACTGATAGTAGTGGTTGGTGGCAGTCAGTACTACTGTATAGTCTGGGCAGGGGGGGATAGTTGGAGAACCTGTGCCAGCCTTCCCCAGAAGTATGTGTTTGTATATATCTCAAATCTCAAAGTGTGTGTGTGAACTACTTGGGGAGAGACATGAAGCACTGGTTGGGCAGAGAGGTTGCTGGAGGTTTTGGCTTGACCACTCAGCTGAGATCTGAACCCTATAGCTGTGCCAGTGGGGAGTCTTATTGGGGGATCTGGAGAGAAAGGAGAAACAAGCCCCAGATTGAATGTGATCTCTGTGTGCTCTTAAGGAAAATTGTACTTTACTGTGTGTGTACTTGTTATGCCTCCCAATGTGTATGCCCCTCACTGGTGCTAGTGGTGAGGATTGAGACTCCTTGATTACTGGACCACTGCACGGGCATCACATATTAATTGTTTGGCAGTGGTGGGATATCCACATCAAATATTAATTGTTTGATAGTGGTGAGATAGCCACATCACATATTAATTGGCTTGTAGTGGTGTGGATAGTGAATTCCTGTAGCTTGTGTACAATGATCACTGAAGGTATTTTTGTACTTTAAATCAGCCATGCAATGAACATTCAGAGTTCAGATCACAATTGTTTTATTTCTTTTGTTAGCTTAGTTAGTCAGGGAGAGCAGGCAAGCATGTCAGCAGAGGAGTATGGCAAGCTGACAAGGAGTCAGTTGGCTGAGATGTGCCAGGCTAAAGGACTGGTGCATGGAAACCTGACTAAGGCAGACATGATTGTAGTTTTGGTCACAGGTGTATCTGAGAATAGCAAACAGGATGATGATCAGACTGGTCATGGAGATGTACAACACTCAGACAATAGACAGCTCAACCTTTCTGCAGAGGACTTAAAAATCCATCTGGATCTAAAGAAACTTAAGTTGGAGGACAAGCATTTGGAAATCAAAGCAGCAGAGAGACTGAGATGTCTGCAGGTTGAGGAGAAGGAGAAACTGCTATGCCTGGAAGCTGAGGAGAAGGAGAGGCATGGGCAGCATGAAGAGGAGCTGCTGACTCTTTGCCAGAATCATGGAGGTAATGGGGAAGGGAGAGATCGAACCCCAGAAGCAACAAAGGCCAGCACATTTCTTACACAGTTTACAAAGGGGGATAATTTTAATAGTTTCATTCATATGCTTGAGAGGGTATGTAAACAGAATGATGTTGACCAAAGGCTCTGAGTACGATTCCTGACCCCTTTACTCCAAGGTAAAGCGGTAAATGTACTTTCCAAACTGTCTGACAATGATTCCTTAAATTATAATGCTGTAAAGAATTGTTTGCTAGAATTTTTTAAGTTCACAATTGAAGCTTATAGGGAAATGTTTTGTGAGCATAGAGGCAAGGAAGATGAAAGGGTGTGCAAATATGTTGCTGAAATAAGACCTTATTTTCATAGGTGAGTGAGTGGATGTCAGGTCACCACTTTTGAAGGGCTGGCAGACCTTTTGGTGAGGGAACAAGCCCTTAGCACTTTGCCTGAGGACATGGGGATCTGGTTATCTGATAAACAATGCTCTACTGTAGATGAATTGGGGAAGAAGGGAGAGCTATACTTAGCAAGCAGGGCATCTCTGTACAGGAAAGGGGCACCCAGTGCTGCTCATGGGTCTAAGGGAACCCATGGTGGGCAGCTCAGATAGCCCCAACAGAATCTGCCAGTAGCAGGGGAAGCCATTAGTCCAGGTACATGTGCAGGACCTAGGGTTAAATGTTTTGAATGCAACCAGTGGGGCCATGTGACATATAGATGTCCACAGAGGCAAGGTGGGGAACAAGAAATGAGGGAGCCAGTAAGTGAGAATAACAAAATGCCAATAGTAGGTTGGCTTGAGACAACAGGGGTACCAAACTATCATCCTACAGATGTCCTGATAGGAAAGGAGTTTGATGAGGCAGTACCATGTGTTTATGCAGCTACATGCAGTCAGGCTTGGAGACAAGCATGTGGGTCTGGTAGTCTGGGGAGACCCAATCATACCACATACTTTCAGCCCAGGACTGGTTAAGGTGGTTACTTCAGGGAGGGAGCTACCTTGTAGTAGTGAGACTGAAGTTGAGCCACAGCTGTTTGTGGGCACTGATGTTCCCTTGGACAGAGTGACCCCCTATATTACAAGGTCTGAGAGAGGTAGCTAGTGAGGCACCTGATTCTCAAGGGAAGGGGGAATTTGTATACTGGGACAAAGAGTTACTGTATAGAGAGTGGACACCTGAGGGAGGGCTAGAAGGTGAGAGGATACAGCAGTTGATAGTGCCTAGAGCCTACCATCTGGAACTTTTAGCCATAGCCCATGATATTCCCTTTGCAGGTCATATGGGCATAAAATGTACAAAGAAACATATTATGTAGAACTTCTATTGGCTTGGAATTTTCAGAGATGTAACAGGGTACTACAGGACCTGTGAGCAGTGCCAAAAGGTAGGCAAGGCAGGAGACAAGTTGAAAGCTTCTTTGATGCCTTTGCCTGTGATTAAGGAGCCATTTCAGACAGTAGCTACAGATATTGTGAGGCGTCTGAGTACCCCAAGTTCCACAGGGAAAAAAGTATATCCTAGTGGTAGTAGATTATGCTACAGGATACCCTGAGGCAGTGGCTTTGTCCTGCACTGAGGCAGACAAGGTGGCAAATGCTTTGTTAGAGATTTTCAGCAGGGTAGGTTTCCCAAAAGAAATACTGACTGAAAGAGGTGCCAATTTCATGTCAGACCTGCTGGCTTGTCTGTGGAAGTACTCTGGGGTGAAGCACCTAAAGACCACCCCCCTACCATCCCCAGACTAATGGTCTTGTTGAGAGGTAAAACTGTACACTCAAGTCCATGCAACAGGCATTTGCAGACCAGCTTAAGAGGGAGTGGGACAAATATTTGACCCTTCTGTTTTGCTTACAGAGAGGTTCCCCAGGAATCCACAGGTTTTTCACACTTTGCGTTGTTGTATGGGCATAGGGTTAGTGGGCCTCTAGATTTAATTAGAGATAAGTGAGAGGGTGAGTGTAAATCATACAAAGACTCTGTTGTGGCATATGTCCTAAAGCTCAGGACAAGGCTTAGGGAACTCATGGGCTTGGCCCAGGAGAACCTGGCAGAAGCCCAACAGCAGAAAGTTCTGGTATGACAGGAATGCTCGAGTTATAGAGTATGCTGTAGGGCAGCAGGTGATGGTTCTCATTCCTGTCAGACACAACAAGCTGCAGGCAGCCTGAGAGGGACCCTACAAGGTAGTAAGAATGGGCAGGGATGTTAATTACATGCTGGAACTGCTTGGCAGGAGGCAAGAGCACAAATTGTACCATGTTAACATGATGAAACCATGCCATGATAGAGAGGCCCTTGTGCTGAGTATTTGCACTGGATTGCAGGAGGAGTCTGGTGGAGATCTGGTGACTGATCTCCTCAGTGAGGCTCATACTGACACCTTAGTGGAACTGGTAGCAATGCCCCAGCAGCTATCTCCTACCCAAGTTTGAGAAATCTGAGCAGTGTTACATGGATCTGGGGACATACTCATGGGAAAACCAGCATGCACCCACCTGGTGCAGCACCAGGTGGATACAGAACTCCAAAATCCTATTAGACAGACCCCTTCTAGGGTGCTTGAGAGAGTCAAACAGACTATGAGAGAGGAAATACATGAAATGCTGGAACTAGGGGTAATTCAAGAGTCCAACAGTCCCTGGGCCTCCCCAGTGGTGCTTGTGCCAAAGAAGGATCGCAGCACCAGGTTCTGTGTGGAATACAGGAAATTAAATAGTCACATAGAGTCAGATCCTTGCCCCATGCCTGGGACAGATGAGGCCCTAGAGCAGCTGGGTTGGGCTAAGTATCTTACCACCATTGATCTCACCAGGGGCTACTGGCAGGCACTTTTGACTCCCAGTGTTAGAGAGAGGTCAGCCTTTGTGACTCCTTTTGGCTTGTATGAGTTCACAAAGATGCCCTTTGGGATGGAAAATGCCCCATTGAGTTTACAGAGGTTAGTAGATCACATCCTAGCAGGAGCAGAAGGGTTTGCCCTTGCTTATATAGATGATATTGCCATCTACAGCCATTCCTGGCAAGGACACCTTCAGCATGTCAGAGAGGTGCTGGGCAAACTACAGAGGGCATGACTGACCATTAAGCCCAGCAAATGTCAGCTGGGTATGGCAGAGGTCTCCTACCTGGCACATAGAGTGGGGAGTGGAAAGATCAGAACCTGCCAAAGTGAAAGCCATTAAGGCATGTCCTGCACCTGTTACCAAAAATCAGGAGGGGGCATTTTTAGGGACAGCAGGGTACTACAGAGGTTTGTCCCAAGTTCTAGTACCATAGCTGCTCCCATCACTGATGTGACAAAGAAAAACAGCCCAGATAAGTTAGTGTGGACCACAGCATGTGAGCAAGCATTCTAGAAGCTTAAAGAAGCTTTTGTAGGACCCCCTGTGCTAGCCAGTCCAGGTTACAGCAAATAATTTGTTGTGCAGTTGGATGCTTTGAACTATGGGGTGGGGGCTGTACTTAGCCAGATTTCTTCAGAGGGAGAAGAGCACCCAGTGGTTTATCTCTGTCGTAGGCTCCAACCCAGGGAGGAATGCTATGCAGCTGTAAAGAAGGAATGTCTAGCAATAGTGTGGGCACTGCAGAAACTTCAGACTTACCTGTATGGAAGGAAATTCATTGTAGCTACAGATCACAATCCCCTAACATGTTTACATTGAGCCAGCCAGCAAAATGCCGTTGGTAAGATGGAGCCTAGGGTTTCAAGCATATGATATGTCAGTGCAGCACCGTAGTGGGATTAGCAATGCCAACGCAGATGGGGTCTCAAGATGGGGAATGGAGTAAGGTATACTCAGATAGATTCAATCCTGTCAAGCAATGTTTCTCAAGGGTCACTTGAAACAACTAGCTTGAGTTCTTATGGGAGGAAGAAATGTGAAAAACTGAGGGGCTGCCAGCCCAGCCAGATATAATTTTATAAATAATTCAATGTCATTGTAAACATTAATATGATCCACAGCCTTGTGTAACAAATGTAAGGAAACTGTGTTATGTTCTGAGCTTCAAAAATGTAACCACAGTGCACCCTGCTGGAAGAAAGCTGATAAGTAAAGCATTTAATGACTGTTTGATCTCAAGCTAGGAGACAGGATGTCTGGGCTAGGAAATTCTTTCTATTGTTCTAAGACAGAGATAATTACTAGGTTTTACATGTAAAGTGTCTTTTATTGCTGAAGCTTCCTGGCAGGTGCAGATTACAAAAAGAAATGTTAAACGTTTAAGTTCTGGGAGCCTGGGAAACTTAAGTAGAAGTGTCAAAAATGATGTAATCTGAAATGACTCAGAAGTAATGTGTATTAGCAATTTAAGACTTTCTCAGAGAGAAAGATTGAGCATTTTGTATTTGTCTTCAGCACTGACAGCAACTCACCAGCACTTTGCCTTGTAAGTAGAATTTAGAACATAGTTTCTCTTAGAGATAGTTAGGAATATAGCCAGATTAGTCTGTTTTCTATATTTATGTCAGAATGTCCTACAGTGTTGTTTTAAAGTATTTATGTCAGACTGTCCTACAATGTAGTTTTAAAGTATTTCCTGTGATTTCTGAACTCTCTAATGTCATTGTGTTGAATCAATGAATATTAATGTGTTTTTTTTATTTATTATTAAATAATTTTAAACCTGTTAACCATGGCTGTTTTATGTTGAGATAATTTAAGCTCTCGGGGTACTTGCATGTATTTGATGATACTGTATAAACCACTCCTAAATAGCCTTCAAGTCTCTGTCACACTTACCAATTGGATAGTAATAACATTGCAGAGTAGAACTGGGCACCCTTTGGTAAGGGCCTTTATAGTGGCTAGTAGTAGTGGTTGGTGGCAGTTGGTACTACCATATAGTCTGGGCAGAAGGGAGCATAGCTAGAGAGCCTGTGCCAGCCTTCCCCAGACGTGTCTGTGTGTTTGTATATAACTCAAATCTTAAATTGTGTGTGTGTGTGTGTGTGTGTGTGTGTGTGTTTTTGTGTGTGTGTGTGTGTGTGTGTGTGTGTGTGTGTGTGTGTGTGTGTGTGTGTGTGTGTGTGTGTGTGTGTGTGTCAGATACTTGGGCAGAGACACGAAGCACTGGTTGTAGAGAGAGGGTGCTGGAGGTTTTGGCTTGACAAATTGGCTGAGATCTGAATCCTGTAGCTGTGCTAGTGGGGAGTGTTATTGGGGATCAGGAGAGAAAAGGAGAAACCAGCCCCAGACTGACTGTGATTTCTGTGTGTTCTTATGGGAAATTGTACTTTGCTGTGTATGTACTTGTTATCCCTCCCAATGTGGTTGCCCCTCACTGGTGAGGATTGAGGTTCCTTGAGTACTAGGCCAGTGCTGAGGCATCACTAAAACCACATATTCATATAAGGGCCTGGGTATATTGGTAGAGCCAGATAAGAGTTTTTCTAAACATATCAACTAATTGGTTAAAGATAGTTACAGAGCTATAGGTTGTATAAACAGATCTGTAAAGTCTAGGAAATCAGATGAAAGTCATTGTTTGTTAGTTACATTAGACCCAAACCTGAGTACAGAATAACAAGATGGAAACCTGATGAGAAAACAAGCATGAGTATACTGGAAAGAGTAGAGTGGAAATATACTAAGGACATCCATGGGTGTTAAAATTTAAGTTATTATGAAAGACTCAAGTATGTGAACTTGTACAGTGTCTCATATATATATAATATATGTATATTCAAGAGGAGACCTTATTCAGGTGTATAGAGCATTTACAGACAACTACCTCTGAGTTGTGCAAACTGGTTTTCTGAGAGAGTAGCTGATGCATGAAATGGACTGCCACATTAAATTAAAGCAAACTCTTCTCTAGATATCTTTAAGAACAACCTGGACACTTATTATGGGAATGACTATTTAAGTATATTAAAGTAAATCAAAATAGCAGGACTGAGCGAAAACAAGTGTAGCACTTAAAATTCAAGGTACTTTATTATCAATAATTAATAAGATAAGCGCTTTCGCTGTGTAGCTTCATCAGATCTTACATTCATTCTAAGATTCCACATCTTATATATACACAGGTTTTAAACAATTAATCAATCAAGTAAGTTAGTTGGTATGATTATTTAAAGAGGCAGGCAAACATCAAAGACCTAGCTTAATATACAAATATAATAAAGATAAAATCATTTAAAAACAATCTCATATATAAAGGTATACATAAAAAACGTATATATGAAAAACGTATATATAAACAATATATATCAGTTAATATATATATATATATATATATATATATATATATATATGTATTAGTTTAAAATAAATATTTGTGTGAAAAAGATGCTTATTGTCTAACATATAAGATTTCATATATATGTATATATAAATATGGTGTCTTATAAAATAAGCTAAACACACTACATGTGGTAACCAAATCTGTAACATAATGACATAGTAGTGATATAGAAAACAATTAATTAGCAAGGAGATCGAATACCTATTTCTGGGGGGTTTATCTAATGTTTCTACGCTGTCTTAATTTTGGCTTGATAGAGGCCCTATCATTGAGGCCTGATCCTTCATCTGATCTTAGTAGAATTATCCATTCGGTTTCCTTGCTCTCTGTATGTATCTTAATGTCACCCCCTCTAGAGTTGGGAGTAATGACTTCAAGTACCTTAAATAAAAATCTATGTGTGTCGTCATTTAATGCTACATGCTTGGCAAGAGCATTATGTAGTGTACCTTTCCTTATGTGATATACATGTTCCCTTATTCTATCCCTCAGTGGTCGATTTGTTTTACCAACATAGAAGGATGAACATAATTGACAGACGGCTAGGTATATCACATGAGGAGTCATGCAGTTAGCTTCAGCTCTTATATTAAAAACTTTCTGTTGATCAGGATGAAAAAATTCTGTCTTACTGTCTATGTAACAACAGAAATTACAACGACCACAACGTCTTGTGCATCCATTCTGTATAGATTTCCTGTCAAATTTAGGATGGCATAGCATTCTTTTTAAGTTGTGTTTATTCTTAAAAAGAAACCTTGGTGTTTCTCCTACTATCTGTTTAATATCTTCATCTATCTGTAATATACCCCAGTGTTAGTCTATAATCTGCTCAATCTCTATATGATCAGATGAAAAAAGGTGGAGAATTTAGTGAAAGATTCACTCATATTTTGTTTCTCACTATAACTAGCACTGTTGGGTCCAAAGTATGGCATAGCTGAAGTAGAGCGTAGATTGTACACTTCATCTATCTTAGAATGTATTTCTTCGACTTTATATCCTCTATGTAATAGTCTATATTTCAAATCATTTATCTCAGTGTGAAAACCTTCTTCCATTGGATTCAGTCTGGAAGCTCTAATAGCTTGTCCTTTCACAATATTTCTAAAGACAAAAGGAGGGTGCATACTGGATCTTAGAAGCAATGAATTAACATGACATGTTTTACGATGAACTCCAGTGTTGATTAAATTATTGTGAAACCTCTCTATATATAAGTCTAGAAACTCGATTCTATCCTCTGAAAACTTCATAGTAAACTTAAGACATGGTATTAAATTGTTCATGATTAGGTGTGTGGATTCAAGTTGTTGGGATGGCCCTTTCCAAAGAATAAAAACATCATCCACAAAACGTCTGTAAAATATCACATGTTCCTTAAAGAAATTTTGTAGAAATAGTGTATGTTCTTCCCAATGTGCAAGAAACATATTGGCGTAGCTATTGGCACAGGATGTGCCCATGGCTACGCCATCTTTCTGTTTATAGATGTTATCCTTGAACATAAAGACATTATTTTTTAAGACTAATTCCAAAAAGTGAACTATTAAGTCAATAAGTATATTTGTATAGTCACTATGGTTTTTCAGGTACTGTAATGTATAATTCAGGCCCAGTTCATTGGGAATCACTGTAAACAGTGACTGTATGTCAAATGTGACAAATAAATAGTCTTTAGGGATTGTTTTCTGTTGGATACAATCATAAAATTCTGTAAGGAATTGTTTAGTGTCTTTTAGTACTATTTTATTTTTATTTAGTACAGCCCTCAGATGTTTTTCTACAAATACTGATAAATGTTCTGTAACCCAACCTCGTCCAGAAACTATAGGTCTCATGGGTGGGTTCTTATTATCCTTGTGTATTTTTGGCTGTCCTTGAATGACTGGCATAGTAGGTGTTAAAATATTAAGATAGTCAAATAATTCTTTGTCAATCAGTTTACTTTTGAAAATATCCTCTAGCATATTCTTCACATATCTTATAGTTTCTATAACATTGTCTTTTGTTATTAAATCATAAAATTTATCTTGCATCAATTCTGTCATTGCTCCAATATAATCTTGCATATCCATAACAACAATGCTACCTCCTTTGTCAGCCGGTCTAATAACTATAGTAGGGTCTTCTTGTAATTGTTTTAGACTTACTTTTTCTTTATAAGTTAAATTGTCTCTCCTTTTACATCTTTTTGCCCTACTCTATCTGCATAATATACATGTAACTCATCTTCAGTTAACTTCAAATATGCCTCAATAAGTGGGTGATGGGTTGGCACGAAATCACTTAGTCTCTTAAATGTAAATGCTTCTGTTCTAGAAGTATTGCTAGTTTGAGTTTTATATAACAATTTTAGCATGACATTTCTGCAAAATATTTTCAAGTCAGTAACTGTGTCTGTTAGTTTACTGTGACTTCTTGGAATAAAGTTTAGACCCTTGCTTAACAATTGAATATCTTCATAAGTTAGTGTCTTACTTGATATATTGTGCACTAATGCTTGTGCGTCCACATTTTCTTTAGAGTTTGGTTGGATGGAATCTCTCCTGAAAATTTCCTCTTCTGACTCCCGCGACTCATAGACCTCGACCTCTGTGGGCCTTTGTCCATGCGTATCGGTAGAGGAAAAAATCAATTCAGCATTTGTTTTATTGCTAGATTTTTCTGTGGTTTTAACCTTTGGTCTCACCACAGCCTCAGAGTCTCGGTTCATATGGGATGTCATGTCTTTAACTATGTGAACATTAGGATATAAATTGGTGTCTAACTTCACACTGGGGTGTATGATGTGTATAACATCTATTGAATCTTTACAGTGGGGTTTATCAGTTGCATCAATTCCTACATTCTCTATACAAACATCATCATTTAATTCTGTAATCTCATCAGCAGAAAATGTGCTCTGAACATTTAAAGTCAACATATTACTATTCACAGCATTATTATTTGGAACATTTAAAGTACACATATTCTTCTTAACTTCATTACTAATATTGTCACATGAAGTAACATTCTCTACATTCCTTTTATTTACATATTGTGAACTATTCATAGCATTATCATTGTTCACCATTGCATTACGTTCATTCTGTCCATGCCCTGGTCTGGGCCACGTAAAGACATGGCTTTGTCTAAAATCGTTAATGTCTCTTTTAGCTTTATTTCTTTTTTGTTGTAGTAGCTTCCTTTCAAATGCTAAAACACAGTCCAGTAAGTTCTCCAATAATGGTTGGACCAGAACATCAGCAAAGTCTCTATATAACATTTGTTGCTTCGCATTTATGCTTTCTATCAATTTACTTTCTTCTGGTATAAAAAAGTCTATTAATAGTCTAAGATAATTCCGACTCACCTCTATGTTAAGTCTCTGCCATTTCGCTAGCAATTCGGGGTAATCCTTGCCCTGGCTAGGCATCGTAAAAACCCTTAAACCTCTTGGAATGATGTTTTGATCGAGGCAAAACTGAAAATGTATTCTCTGTGTTTGCAGGCGTTTCAGTTTCATGAAATCCTTTTCAATCCCCTCTAGTAGTACATGTAGCCTTTCTGAATCAACTGCAACTTCATTCACGTCATCAGTGGCAGTCACATTCTCAAAAAAGCACAAAGCATTAGTAACTTCATTGAGGTATTGTTTAAATCTGCGTTGCAATACCTCACTCCCACGGTCTTCACCTCTTGGTCGCATTACCTCACTCCCACGGTCTTCACCTCTTGGGTTGTAGTCCAATTCGATGTCAATCATATTCCGCAAAACACTTGTCCCAGTTAGCAGCAAAACAAGAAATATAATGTATAAAACAAGTAGTAGCTGTTGCTGCTATGCTGGCAAACGCTCGTGCAAGCAGTATAAATCAAAATTAAAGTAAATCAAAATAGCAGGACTGAGCAAAAACAAGTGTAGCACTTAAAATTCAAGGTACTTTATTATCAATAATTAATAAGATAAGCGCTTTCGCTGTGTATATTGTCAGGCTAGAAGGGCTTATTGCCTGTGCCTAAAATATCTGTATGCCTGTGTGTATTAGCAGACAGCAAGTGTAAAAATGCAAATATGCATCTTTATAATATAGGGTCTACTTCAGAAGACTGAAAAACCAAAAGACTGAAGATTCAAAATATTGAATGATGGAATTTGCCCCTTTTCCACTGCTGTGCAATCTTGGAGTTGGTATATATAGTTACCAGGGGTTGTGGGGATGCAGCTCCTCCACATGAGGGGTGCAGGGAGACTTTCCCCCTGCATTAAAAATGTGTTCAGTACTTTGAATTTTCAGTCTTTTGGGATTCAGTCTTTTGGTTTGCTGGTCTTTTAAAGTAGATATCTATATCTATATATATATATATATATATAAAATATATATATATATAAAATATATATATATATATATATATATATATATATATATATATATATATATATATATATATATATATGCATGTGATTGTGTGTATAACACATTATATATATATATATATATATATATATATATATATATATATATATATATATATATATATATATATATATATATATATATATATATATATATATATATATATATATATATATATATATATATATATATATATTTATCTAGTGGGACACATGGTTTACAATTACATTTGCGAACTGCAGTCAATCAAGAGTGACAATGTCGACTTGCAGTTTTCCAAGAAGCAGTTTTGTGAACCCAAATACATTGACTGCACTACATTGTGTGGGTAGTGTAGTTCGAGTATTTGAGTTCAGAATTTTGAGTGGAGATCATGGTTCAGTGAGAAACAGGGAATTAACCCATTTCCTCAATGTAGTGCAATCTGGGAGTTGGTATATATAATTTGCAGGAGGTGTGCAGGAGGGCTTGCCCATTGCAGAATAGTAAAAGTTATATACCATTGACTCTAGAGTGTCACGGTGCATTATAGTGCATAGCTTGGGTGACTGATGTCACCTCCTGCTATGTCAAATACATCGAACTACAGGAGTCCATGTATTCAGTTTCAACTTTCCTGCTTGTTTGCTATTGCAGTTTTCAAGATATTGGTTCAACTTTAAGGCCGCTCAATGGATGCAGTTTCAAGGTTTCAATAGTAAACCGACACACACACACACACACACACACACACACACACACACACACACACACACACACACACATATATATATATATATATATATATATATATATATAAAAAAACAAGAAGCCAACCAAGCCCAAGAAATCTCAATAAACCAAATAACCCAGAGGAGCGTAGGCTTGTAAATCACGATATTACTGTACAATGATAAACCAACTTGCAATTAGCGACCAAGTCAAACAAATCCAACCATTCGGTTCAAAAAGAATCTTTTATTATCGTGAGCGCTTTCATGGCCAAAATAGTAGCTGCTTCTTCAGACGAACAAACAAACAAGGAAGCGCTCATAGCACACCAAATTTAAACCAACTAAGCGACGTCACTTAATGTAGACGTCACTATACAATTTAAAAAGTCAATAGCATGTACTCTGCGTATAATTCAATATATATAGCATATATTGCTTCACTAGACTGCACCACCTCTGTTTAGACAACAAACAGCAAAAACCGGCTAACAGATAGTGCAGTATATCGTTGCTTGTATCAAGTGTGCATACTAAAGACTGCAACAACTATTGGCAATATAAAACATTAGCAGCAAAAATAAACTAAAAAGATTAATGTAAACTGATACAGACTAGTATGAAGCCCAAATCATGTGATCAAATACCATAACAAATCACTAGGATTAAACTAAGCAACTAAAAAACAAATACCTGGCAGTTCATATAGGAGCCAAATGTCCTGCCTGGTATATGTACTTCCATGAAGCGATGATACTCACAGGTATCTAGCAAAGTGAGCAAAAGTGAACAAAACTAAATACAAACTAATGTCCACATAAAAACAATAAAAATGAAAATGAAAATAAAATAAAAATAAAAATGGTGATAATGGGGCATCAATTAAATGTCATTAAAACTATTATCATTAACCTTGTCAAAAACAAAACTAAATAATTGCTCATATTATATGGTATGGAATTGAATTATGTATGTTCAAGTTAAAACTAGACTACAACTCATGATATAATGAAAAAATATATAAATTAATGTAAAATAATCTATGCAGCAATACACACATAGACATTATCGTGTAACCATTGATATAAAGATACATTCTATAATGTTAATATGCACATAAGCATTATTGGTGAAATGTGAACTCTCTGCTATCTAAGCGATCTCCCTTTCAAATGTGGTTTGATGGATAACACCTCGTTGAGCCCTTTATCTCTATGTGCAGCTAACCTGCAAATCCATTTTAGTTCTGCTTCCTCTGTACGATTCACTATGTCACCTAACCTGTCACTAGATTGTATGACTTGAAGTACTTGAAATAAAAATTTGTGTGTATCTCCTTCCCTGAGGGTATGCTTGGCTAGAGCACTATAGTCCTGTCTTCTAGCTAGACAGTAACCATGATCTCGTATCCTCTCTCTAAGTGTCCTGTTAGTTTTTCCTATATAAAAAGAAAAACACTGGACACAATGGGCTATATACACTAAGT
This sequence comes from Protopterus annectens, assembly GCF_019279795.1. Lineage (NCBI taxonomy): Eukaryota > Metazoa > Chordata > Ceratodontiformes > Protopteridae > Protopterus > Protopterus annectens. The sequence continues at coordinate 77,129,900 of NC_056746.1, forward strand.
TTTTAGTATTACAGTTACTGTCACACTGTATCATCCAGAGATGACCTGTAGTGGGATGCTTATAATAGTGGGATTCATCAATTGAGACACACTGTGGACATTTTCCACACTTTTTAGTGCTTTCAAACCCTGTCTTAACTCCAAGAGATGGTAACCCTGTTCCACATAGTAATCTCTTCAGATTTAATAAATTACTAAACACGAATGATGGACTAGATCCCACTATTCTGGTTACATCTTTATCTGCAGTAAGTATATTCCAATGTTTACATATATATGACTGTAATGTATTAGTGCCCCTTCCAAAAGGTACAACAAAGCTCATGTGCCTGTTACCAGTAGATTCAACATGTGTATCTGGCATGTTGCTTTGGCTAGAAAAATATGGTTTTGCTCTGTTCACCCTGAGACTATCAATCATCATATACGTGTTTTGAATCTCTCCCTCAGTGTAACCACGTACCAAAAGCCCTTCATGTAGGTTGGCTAGTCCTTCATCAAAATCCTCTGTTTTGGTAGAGAGCCGGGAGACACGCATTGCTTGGCCCTTAATGATGTTTTTAAAAACATGCGAATGATGCATACTATCTCGATGTAAAAAAGAGGGTCTGTAACAAGGCTTTTGATATAGCTTGGTGTTAATTCTATTCTTTTCCTTAAAAAGCATCACATCCAAAAATTCTATGCTGTTGTAATCATGGTTCATAGTGAGTCTAAGAAAAGAACTACTTGAATTGAGATTGTTATAGAAGCTATACAATTCATTAATCTTTCCTTCCCACAGGAAGAAAAGATCATCCACAAATCTCTTGTAGAATAAGATATGCTTGTTGTGTACGATGTACCTCTCTTCAAAGGTCGCCATGACTAAATTGGCAAAGCTGTTAGCACAGCTAGTGCCCATGGCGACCCCTTTTACTTGTTTATAACAATCCCGTTCATAGAGAAAGATGTTAATCTTTTTAGTTTATTTTTGCTGCTAATGTTTTATATTGCCAATAGTTGTTGCAGTCTTTAGTATGCACACTTGATACAAGCAACGATATACTGCACGATATACTGCACTATCTGTTAGCCAGTTTTTGCTGTTTGTTGTCTAAACAGAGGTGGTGCAGTCTAGTGAAGCAATATATGCTATATATATTGAATTATACGCAGAGTACATGCTATTGACTTTTTAAATTGTATAGTGACGTCTATGACTAGGTGCAGCGTGGTTCTTTTTAAATTTTGTAATAAACCTTCGTGGAACATTTAACAGCGTGTCCAAGCACTTTTTTGGACTAGACAATGAACCTTGCCAACAGACTTTTAGAAGGAAGAGTGACTATGTTCCCTCAATGAATTCTAACATTGATATTTTTGTGAAAGCAGTTGAGAATGAACTGTATGCTGGACATCAACTAAAGGAGCGTGACCTACAGAATAATTTAACTGATATACAAATACAAGCATTGAGAAGCCTTAAAAGTAACACTAACATCGTGATACGGCCTGCCGATAAGGGTGGCCCTGTAGTTGTATTGGACAGTTTTTATTATACAACTAAAATGATGGACATGCTTAATGGGGATGCGTATGTAAAGACGACTGTTGATGTTGTATATCACATTAAAGAAAGTGTTGATAGAATGCTTTTAGATTGTAAAATAGCAGGCCATTTGACACATGACATGTTTAGATTTATGCAGGTAGATTACCCTGTTATTCCAGTCATATCTGGCCTACCTAAGATTCATAAGAACAAGTATGAGCCAGATTTTAGACCCATAGTATCGGGCTCTGGTTGGCTTACAGAGCCCATTTCTATGTTTTTAGATTATGAACTCAGGCAGGTCATTAAATCATCTGATTGCATTCTATTAGACACTGAGCATTTGCTTAGGGAGCTTTACAATAAGGTATCCTTGCTTGATTCTAATAGAATTGATTCTTTATTGTTTGTATCTATGGATGTGACCTCATTATTTACATGCATTCCCAATGAGGAAGGTTTACAATCTCTACAGGTGTATCTAGATAAGAACACAAGTTTTACTAGTGACAAGATAGAGTTTTTGCTATTATTAATGGAAACGGTCCTAGAAAATAACATCTTTCTCTATGAACGGGATTGTTATAAACAAGTAAAAGGGGTCGCCATGGGCACTAGCTGTGCTAACAGCTATGCCAATTTAGTCATGGCGACCTTTGAAGAGAGGTACATCGTACACAACAAGCATATCTTATTCTACAAGAGATTTGTGGATGATCTTTTCTTCCTGTGGGAAGGAACGATTAATGAATTGTATAGCTTCTATAACAATCTCAATTCAAGTAGTTCTTTTCTTAGATTCACTATGAACCATGATTACAACAGCATAGAATTTTTGGATGTGATGCTTTTTAAGGAAAAGAATAGAATTAACACCAAGCTATATCAAAAGCCTTGTTACAGACCCTCTTTTTTACATCGAGATAGTATGCATCATTCGCATGTTTTTAAAAACATCATTAAGGGCCAAGCAATGCGTGTCTCCCGGCTCTCTACCAAAACAGAGGATTTTGATGAAGGACTAGCCAACCTACATGAAGGGCTTTTGGTACGTGGTTACACTGAGGGAGAGATTCAAAACACGTATATGATGATTGATAGTCTCAGGGTGAACAGAGCAAAACCATATTTTTCTAGCCAAAGCAACATGCCAGATACACATGTTGAATCTACTGGTAACAGGCACATGAGCTTTGTTGTACCTTTTGGAAGGGGCACTAATACATTACAGTCATATATATGTAAACATTGGAATATACTTACTGCAGATAAAGATGTAACCAGAATAGTGGGATCTAGTCCATCATTCGTGTTTAGTAATTTATTAAATCTGAAGAGATTACTATGTGGAACAGGGTTACCATCTCTTGGAGTTAAGACAGGGTTTGAAAGCACTAAAAAGTGTGGAAAATATCCACAGTGTGTCTCAATTGATGAATCCCACTATTATAAGCATCCCACTACAGGTCATCTCTGGATGATACAGTGTGACAGTAACTGTAATACTAAAAACTTAGTGTATATAGCCCATTGTGTCCAGTGTTTTTCTTTTTATATAGGAAAAACTAACAGGACACTTAGAGAGAGGATATGAGATCATGGTTACTGTCTAGCTAGAAGACAGGACTATAGTGCTCTAGCCAAGCATACCCTCAGGGAAGGAGATACACACAAATTTTTATTTCAAGTACTTCAAGTCATACAATCTAGTGACAGGTTAGGTGACATAGTGAATCGTACAGAGGAAGCAGAACTAAAATGGATTTGCAGATTAGCTGCACATAGAGATAAAGGGCTCAACGAGGTGTTATCCATCAAACCACATTTGAAAGGGAGATCGCTTAGATAGCAGAGAGTTCACATTTCACCAATAATGCTTATGTGCATATTAACGTATAGAATGTATCTTTATATCAATGGTTACACGATAATGTCTATGTGTGTATTGCTGCATAGATTATTTTACATTAATTTATATATTTTTTCATTATATCATGAGTTGTAGTCTAGTTTTAACTTGAACATACATAATTCAATTCCATACCATATAATATGAGCAATTATTTAGTTTTGTTTTTGACAAGGTTAATGATAATAGTTTTAATGACATTTAATTGATGCCCCATTATCACCATTTTTATTTTTATTTTTATTTTCATTTTTCATTTTTATTGTTTTTATGTGGACATTAGTTTGTATTTAGTTTTGTTCACTTTTTGCTCACTTTGCTAGATACCTGTGAGTATCATCGCTTCATGGAAGTACATATACCAGGCAGGACATTTGGCTCCTATATATGAACTGCCAGGTATTTGTTTTTTAGTTGCTTAGTTTAATCCTAGTGATTTGTTATGGTATTTGATCACATGATTTGGGCTTCATACTAGTCTGTATCAGTTTACATTAATCTTTTTAGTTTATTTTTGCTGCTAATGTTTTATATTGCCAATAGTTGTTGCAGTCTTTAGTATGCACACTTGATACAAGCAACGATATACTGCACTATCTGTTAGCCGGTTTTTGCTGTTTGTTGTCTAAACAGAGGTGGTGCAGTCTAGTGAAGCAATATATGCTATATATATTGAATTATACGCAGAGTACATGCTATTGACTTTTTAAATTGTATAGTGACGTCTACATTAAGTGACGTCGCTTAGTTGGTTTAAATTTGGTGTGCTATGAGCGCTTCCTTGTTTGTTTGTTCGTCTGAAGAAGCGGCTACTATTTTGGCCGTGAAAGCGCTCACGATAATAAAAGATTCTTTTTGAACCGAATGGTTGGATTTGTTTGACTTGGTCGCTAATTGCAAGTTGGTTTATCATTGTACAGTAATATCGTGATTTACAAGCCTACGCTCCTCTGGGTTATTTGGTTTCTTGATATATATATATATATATATATATATATATATATATATATATATATATATATATATACATATATATATATATATATATATATATATATATATATGTATATGTATATATGTATACACACACACACACACACACACACACACACACATACATATATATATATATATATATATATATATATATATATATATATATATATATATATAAAAGCAACTGCCAGCACTCAAGCAACAGAAAATGTTTCTTTGTTATTTCACCCTTAATGATGCCAACAGCGCACAACTGACCAAGGACCTAAGTTTCGCCAGTGCTGAGGGAAAGTGCAGTTGTGTAAACTGAACTTATCATAGCAGTAGATGTTTGAATGATCATTGCTGCATTAGCATTAGCTATATGGGTTATATTGTGCCAAGTATATAATGGCTGGCCAGCTTCCAAAGTTTCAAGGCATCTTCCAGACAGCCAAACTGTTGAGCAGCTTGAACTGAGCTGACGAAAGACAAGTTTGGGTGCAAAGATTTTCAGAACTTTCCTGCTAGCAGAGAGAAGAAGGCTGAGCCCAGAAAGGCAATTCTTGGAACAACAAAAAAATAAAAGTCTAATCCCTGGCATGGCGCACCAAAAACAAGGGGGATGGAAGGAGGGAGTGGGCACTTCAACAGTGATCATTCAAACATCTACTCTTATGGTAATTTCAGCTTTCACAACTGTAATATATTCTTCATATTGGTCACCACTGGAGTAGCCTTAGCTATATAGGTAAATAACCAAAGCTAACTATATTTGGGAGGTGGAAGAACAAGGGTCCAGAAACCCTTAGAGAATGGTCTTAGCAAAGCTTGATCTGGACCTAGAAAAGGAATCAAGATTTATATAGAAGAGCAAGTAGCAGCTTCTAGAATACTTCTAAAATCCAACCCTTTTCAAAAAGCCATAGATGAATCCATGGCCCTGGTAGAGTGGGCCTTGACTCTGCCTGGAGAAGATTTGTTATGGTGAGCATAATAAAAGTTAATAGCCTTAGACAATTATTTGAAAGTAGTCTGTATAGAATGAGGTTGCCCCTTCTTTTTAACTTCACAAGAAAACTGAACAATTTAGTTCTGCTAAAATAATACCTGAGTTGCCTGTTGAAATCCAAGGTATGGAGTATCCTTCTTCCTAAGTTTTAGAGTCAGGAAAGAAAACAGAGATGGATAGCTTGGTTTAAAGAAAGCTCAGATACCACTGTAGGCATAAAAGAAGGATTAGTTTTCAAAGAAATTCCGTCCCTGTGGAAAATGAGATAGGATTGATTCACCATAAGAGCTTGCAACTTAGACACCCTTCTTTTAGAGGTCAAACCAATCAGTAAACTGTCTTCCATGTTAAATACCTCGAGTCAGCCAAGCTAGCTGGTTCAAATGGAGCAACTCCACGAAGAAGAATTCTACAGCTCTTGTTCCAGGTGTTTTAAAGACTTTTAATATGACCAACACTCTTTATAAACACGCTTAAAGCAGAAATAGTTAAAAGCTTGGAGGATTAGTGCTTTCGTCTTAGACTATGCCAAAACTTCATCAGATACAATCCATTCATAAAACCCTAATTAAATAAACCCATCACAGTATATGTAATTTATGTTAAAAACCAATAATATTTCTCCATTTATCACACACCCCTCACCCTACCAATATAATTCATTCAAAATACTGAAGGTAATATTAAACCAATCACAAAAAACATGATGTTAGTAAACAACTAATAGGAATATTTTGTATATTACACACTTCCTCTCTTAATTCAGCAAAACTCAGGACAGTGTAATACTATTAAATATACAACCAGTAAATAAATGAATTTGGAAGGAATTAAGACAATATCTTCCAGGAAGTCAATTGAAGATGATTGACATTAGTATGTATCAAACACCTCTGGTCTTGTGTAAGTAGATCTAGTCTGTGAGGAAGCTTGGGTAATTGCCTCTGACCATTTTGGGCCAGGAGGAATTCACCACAATGATCTTGGAGGTTTACTTCTGATTCTTCACAGCTACCCTGGATATTAGTGGAAAGGTTGGAATGGCATACAGGAACATTCCTTTCCAAAGAAAAGAAAAGGCATCTGTCTTGCAAGCTTTCCTTCATGGAGTCCTGGAACAGAATTTTGCCAGTTGATTGTTCAGAGAGGAGGCCAAGACATCTACTTGAAGAAATCCCCACAGAGAAATCAAATCTTGGAAGACCCCACTGATTTAGTTTCCATTTATGAGGGTCTGCCCTGGTCCTGCTCAGGTTGTCTGCAACACAGTTTTGCTTCGATGGACTATAGGATGTCTGTAGAGTGAGTTTGTGCTGCAAAAACGATATCCCAAGCTAACACAGCTAAAAAGCAAAGGAGGTACAACCTGTTTTCTCCTTGATTGTTGATGTACCACATGACTGTGATGTTATCTTTAACCACTTAGAGAGGTCCCCGGGACCAAAGATGGTTAGGTAAAGAGAGTTGAGTGTTTTTATTAAGACAAGCATTTTTTATATGCTTGCATCTATCATTGCTTTCCCACACACACCTGCACAATTTCCTCTCCAGAAACTGCTCCCCAACAAAACTATGAAGCATCTGTGGTGACTGACTGACTGCTTTTGAGCATGAAGGTAGAAAGGGAGACCTGGATTTAAGGATATTCATCAAAAGATTTATTTTCTGTCAAACCCCAGCATGGGGATCTAAACAGATAAAGGGTGTTGATGCAGGCACCAAAGAGATTTCAAAAAACACTGTATCTTTCCCATGCAAGTCATCCCAAGGGCATCATCAGAATTATAGATGTCATGAGACCCAAAATTCTGTGGTATCTCATCACAGTTACTGAAGTCTGACTGGAAAATCTTAGAAGTAGATCTAGATAAAAATCTATTTTTCCTGTGAAAGAAAAAGCTCTTTGAACAGACGTGTTTAGTTGACATCACAGGAACATAATCCTATATGAGGTAGTCAGGAAAGACTTTTGAGTTTGTGCAAGAGATCTCTCACCCAATAGAGACATTCCTGACACCTTGAAAAAGACATAAGTAAGTCATTTGAAATGGACAAATGTGGATAACCTGTAGACTGCAATGAGTTAGACATTATGTGAACACTCTTGGTGTAGTGGATAGTCCAAAGGTTAATTTATTTATTTATCATTTGTTAACCAGGAAAGTCCGACTTGGAGCAAAGCCAATTTTCAGCAGAGACCTGTGGAGAAATGCTCCAGATGCATGTCTTTGTAATGTGGGAGGAAACTGGAGCACTAGGAGGAAACCCACACAAATGCAAGGAGGACATGCAGACTCCACAGAGAAGGCACCCCAGCCGAGAATCAAACTGGAGAACCTCTTGCTGTGAGGTGACAATGTTACCGCTGCACCACTGTGCCATCCAGTGAAGGCTTTTAAGGCAGAGAACTGATAATGTGATCCAGACACAAAATCTTAAGAAACATCTGAAGTCCAGATGAATAGGCATGTGATGACAAGCATGTTTTTAGTGTAGTGTTACCAGGCAATTTGAAAGAGGAAGAAGAGGTAAAAGGTTGTGAAGGGACACCATTTTGAATTTGGGCACTATCACAAACTGGTTTAGAAAAGAAATGGTCTTCAAACATTTTCTTTCCTTGGCACTAGGAGCATCCTTGAATAAAACCCCTTCTCTACCTGGGAAGGAGGAACCAGTTCTATCCGTCTTTGGGACAGCATTTGAGGAAGAACAGGAGGAAACAAATGAATCTGATCTGCAGGATGAGGAATGACCCTCAGGAAAGGGGTAATTTCCTTCTCTTGACACCTGTAACCTTGATAAAGAATGTTCAGAACCCATTTGGCTGAAACAATCTGTTGCTTGTTGTTTGTCTTTTCCTGGTTAGGGGTCACCACAGCAGAACTCCGGTCCACTAACGATTGGCAGTAGATTTTTTTTTTACGGTGCCAAGTTGCCAGCCTGATGCCCAACCTTCAGCGAAGGCATGCCCATTCATGCATGTCTTTCAGAGGCCACTCAACTGCGGGGAGGACATGCAGACTCCACACAGAAGGCACTCCAGCCGAGAATCAACCAGGAGAACCTCTTGCTGTGAAGCAACAACGCTACCGTTGTACCTCTGCGGCTTTTACTGAAACAATCTGTTGCTAAAGAGAAAAAAATGAAGATTCAGACCTTCTGGAAGAGAAAAGGGGCCAGAGTGGGAGGGGGGGGGTCACAAGGTCTATTGATTAGTCAGATTTGTTGGCTGATCTTTGTTTTGGGGGTTTGAGACTTCTTTTTGGAACCCCTTGCATTTTTTCTTAAATTCCTGTTTACTTGAGTTTTTTTGAGGCTGCTTATTCTGTTTTTCCCAAAATTAGATAAGGAGAAAGAAAATTCCTTGATAAATTTGGAAAAATCTTAAGAGATTCCCTGGATGAGCTTGCCCTTTCACCTTTCATAACACTTTGTTATCACTGCTGCAGCAGCGGGGCTGAACACTAAATCTCTATCCATGAGATCTGGGAGCTTCTGCCAATGCAGCCAAGCAAGCCTCCTTAAAGTAATACCAGTGACCATAGCTCTGGAAGAAGTATCAGCAGAGTCATAGACACACTAGAATCAATTAGCATTGACCCATGCAATAGAAAAACTAAGTTATTTAAAACAGTTTTCTTCACAAGAAGAAACTGTAGATAAACATTTCTCATACTTTCGCAGTTTGTCAGAATAAACTTTAACATGTTTGCCTGAAAATTCAAAATTCTAAAAATCAAAGTAGTAGACGTATATACTTATCCCATATCTATTAATAATTTCCCCATCCTTATTCGAAAGGGAAGGCTTGGAATTAACTAAGTGTATAGCAACACTGGAATCAACTAAGGCTCTAGCTGCTGAATCAGGTTTCGGAATTGTGTGGACAAATTTAAAAGACCAAGGAACTTTATGCATGTCATCAGCCTTTTAGGCACAGCTGGCTAACTATAAGGGAAATTGTAGGCAGTAAGACATAAATCCTCTAAGCAGACAGGACAGGAGGAACGGTCATAGGTTCTGCAAATTCCTGAATGACTGAGAAATCTAAGTGTTTTCTCACTGGAAATACTGGGACATTCTAGCAATCCATCCAGCTATCCATCTAGTCATCCATACACAACAACTTTTTCCCATTTCAGCACATGGGGTCAGTGTGTCTCTTCAGCAGTGATAGTTAAAGGTTCACACCACCGGGTGGATAGCCCTGCCATTGTTGGTCTTCTATACCACACACACTCGCACACACACTTCAACCTATGGCCAATTTAGATTGTCCAAAACACCTACTGCATGTCTTTGGGACATAGGAGGAAACTAGACCATCAGTAGGAAATGCATGGGACATTCTAGCAAAAGTCTCCAAGAAAGAGAAATGCTCACAAGGAGAATCAGAAACAGAGCTCTCCCCTGGGTCAGAATCATAAATCTGAGGACAGTACCTTGAATCTATCCCAGCATCTTGCTTACCACTGTTTATTATTTTTTGTGTTATTGCTTACCACTATTTATTATTTTTTGTGTTATTAAAGACGCTATTGTGTGGTACCCTGGTGTATTTTTGGTCTTTTCATCTTGCTGAACAGATTCAAAATCTCGAATCTCTTCAGGAAAGGAGGAAAAGAGGAATCCCTCTCTCTTTTACCGGAAACTACTTTACAGGAAGGGTCAATAGCCTGAATTAAACCATGAGCCCATTCTAGTAAACTACTCCTATCCAAAGAAATTTGAGGAGAAGTAGATACATGCTTGGTTTAGTGTTTATTCTGACAGCAAAATGAGCCAATGGTGTTAATAATGGCAGCAGATGCTTCCAATAAAGTATTAATAAGAGCCACAGTAGAGAAAAGCTTAATAAGATAAATATATCACAAAAACAGAACAATGGCAGCAACGTACTATATAAATTTAATAAAACAACCAAGCAAAGCTTTTAGATTCCTACTCCCACAGCATTGTGACACCACAGGGAAACCTTCCCTGTTTCCTTTCTCAGCGATAACAAGAGCAGCTTTCCCTTCCCACTGGGGGGGCTCCAACAGCTGCACAGGATGTGGATAACCCCCAGTCCATAGTGGCTGGGTGCTGCACCAGAGGGATCCAGGGTAAAAGATGAGCGGTCTGAGTTATAGCAAATGACCAAATGACCACAGCAGAGTCACCCACACGCAGTTAAGCAACATTGCTAGCCTACCGTGGTGGCAAAGGTAGTTTGCTTAACTTTTTTTTTCTTTTTGTGGCTAGAAGAAGGACAGTCCAAGGGATCAGCAGTTTGTTCTATGGTCAAACGTAAAGTGGTGCCTCTTTCCCATGAAAAAAACATCCAGTCCACAAAACATACTTTTCAAAAAAAAAAAAGAAAAAGTAAAAAGCACTTTAAAGCACTATGACAACCCCACAATGGAAAAGTAAATACAAGTTCTCCAGAGAAAATATGTTATCAGTTAGTTTGCTCTCCTTCTAAACTTGCAGAAATGAATGAGTAGCTTGTTTAAAAGACCTTTTAATGTCTTGAGACAGTCTGTCACATAACAACACTCCTGTCTTTAAAATAACTTTCTTGATGAGGATAGTAGTAAAACAGTGACACAATTTAAGAAAATGGTGTGATTTTTCCCCAAAGGGAACTTATTTCATAGGATCATAGGATCATAGGAAGTTACTAGGCTACTGGTCCTGAGGCCCTTACAAGCCTAGCCAAGAAATTAGCCCACATTCTGACAAGTCAGCACGAATACCTCTGTCCAGCAGGGACACAGGTGGAATCCGAGGGGTGTAGTTTCACTTAAAAAGTGTTAATGAGGCACTCTGCTTGAAATGGACAGCGAGCCTATTCTATGGAAGGGGGAGTCTCCAGGGCACAAATGTGTCCCACCAACAAGTCCTAGTGATGTCACAGACCAAGTTCAGGTAGCATGTGCGAGTTACTCGAGTGGAGCTTGACTTCCAGATATGCAGCAGTCCTATCAAGGCAGTTCAGTTTGAGGCTATGCTTCTGCCACCAGTTATTTATTTGGATGAGAACCTTTTGGAGGATGTCCACATTCACTAGAGGAATTCATGACAGTGCACAGCTTGCAGTCAACTGCAAACTTGGTCAGTCATAGCCCACTGGTTTTGGCTTGCATTTCAAAAAAGTATATTCCAAATAACAGAGGCCCCAAGACTGATCCCCGGGGTACACCACTCATTACGGGTCTACTGCTTGAGGTGGCTTTACCTATTTTTACTAGGTAGGTTCTATCAGTGAGCCAGTTTGATACCCATCTGGTAACTTACAGACTGATGCCTAGTTGAGTGAGTTTATCTATTATACCTGAGTGGGGAATAGTATCAAAGGCTTTGGTCAGGTTAAGATAGGTGGTGTACACTGTCTTCCCCTCATCCTTGGCTTTGGTGATGTCTCAAAGAAGTCGACAAAGTTTAATAGGCATGACCTCCCCTTGACAAAATCAAACTGTGTGAGATCGAATGTTTGGAGGTTGCCAATGCCCTTGTTAATGAGGTCCATGATAATCTGTTCCATGGCCTTGCAGATCAGGCTAGTTAGGCTAATGGATCTATAATTTCCTGGATCAGTGGATGCTCCACCTTTGTGCAAAGGGATAACAGTGCCTGTACTTCACTCAGCTGGGATGAAGCTGGTACTCCAGCTTTGGTTGAACAGGGTATCTAATGCTGCTGCAAGTTCCTGCCTGAGTGCATGTAGGATGCAGCCTGGGATGTTATTGGGTCCCATGGAGGCTGAATGTTTTGCCTTTGAGAGGGCAGTGATGACTTGCTCCCTAGAAATAAGGGGGAGGGGGGCAGTTGTTCAGGATGTCCTGATTTACTGATGTTGAGGATAGAAGGTAAAAGTTTTTCCTGAACCTGTCTCCTAGCAGGTTGGCTATATCTACAGCATTTGTGTATGTGGTATCCTTGACCACCAGTTCTGAGCAGATCTAAGTGCTTCCTTTGAGATTGCGGACATAGGTGAAGAAGATCTTATGATTGTCTTTAGTAGATGTTGCCAGTTTGGACTTGAAGTTTGCTTTGGAGGATTTCACTAGTGCTTTTATTTGCTTGTTCAGGCTAAGGAAAGATTACATCCAATTAGGCACCTGCTGCTTCCTGGTCCTGGACAGTAACTTTTTCCTTTTATTATAGAGTTTATTTATTGTAGATGCCCACCAGACAGGTTTACACTTCCGTGAGGAGAAGGATTTTGTCCTGATTCCTGATTCCATGCATCTACATAAAAGCTTGTATAGTACTTTGGTGTAGGTTTGGAGATTTGTGCCAGTTACTACTGAGGAGGAGGGGGTTGTAAAGCTGTTTATACCTTTACTCAGGAGGTTGTTATCAACTTTGGAGAAGTTTTTCTGTTTGGGGGGGAGGTCGGGGAGATGATGACTTTGATAGTGACCGCTTTGTGGTTGGATCTTACCAGTGAGGATGACACAGTAGGGATACTGCAGTGGTTACTCATGTTGGCTAATACCAGCTCCAACATATTATTACCTCTTGTTGGGGTGTTGACAGGCTGATCCAAGGCATTTGCATTAACAAAATCAAGAAATCTCTGGGCATTTGTATTTTGGCATGAGTAGTTCTTTCAATCTATGGTTGGATTGTTAAAGTCGCCCAGGATCAGGGTAAAGGATTGAATCTTGATAGATTACAAAAGGTCCAGATAGGTGGAGTGGGCATCCTGAGTCAGAGTCGGGGGCTTGTAGCTAGCTATGATTTGAATAGGGGACTTGTCAATGGTAACTGCACTTAGAGTGTCTCTTGTGCGTCATACTGTTTTACCAGCCTGGAGGTGTGCAGGTCTTTAATATATATTGAAACTCCACCTCCTTTTGCTTTGCTGCCCACTATTTGGGGTCTGAATGTATGACAGGATGAATAACCTGTTATGGCCGGGGTGCTCTCCACAGCTTTGAACCAGGTTTCTGTGACTGCACAAATGTCAGCATCTTCTAGGGTTAAGAATGCTTGCAATGAGTGTAGTTTCATGTTTAGACTCCTAGCGTTTAGCAGCATGACCTTTACATTGCATTTTGATGACATTTTCATGTTGGTAATTTTGACCTCATGGCATTGCTTAAAAAGGCACTATAGTGGAGGCAAGAGCCTTCGCCAGAAGCTGGAAGCCCAAGGGAGACAGATGCAGGCCATCTTTGGCAAAGCATTGTGGTCTGTTGATCATGTCTTCCCAGGCTATCAGGTACTGGATCCCCTTGGAATGACACCAGAAACTAAGCCGATTAAAGTCAATCATTTTCTGTTTGTATTGAGGCAACATTCTGGGTGATGGTAGAATGCTGCTTAAGGCTAAGGACATACATGCCTGGGACACATATTCAGCAAGCTCGATCATGTCTCTCTTCATATAGTCCAGGGAGGTACATCTCAAGTCATTCACACCAACGTGGACTATAACAGAGTCATAACAGTACCTGTTGCTGAGAGACTTGAGTGCATGGGTGATATGGTGGATTATGGCACCTGACAAATAACTACCCGTGACTTTCTCCTTATCCAGCCTGGTGAGGGACACATCTGTGTGTCTCACAATGGAGTCTCCTATGACTAATGTGTTGGATTTATGGTTAGGCCTTAGTGGCTGTGAGATACAGGTGTGTGGACTATGTGTTGTGTGTCTTGTGGTGGGCTGTGGAGTTCACGTATGTTTTTGCTCAGAAGTCTCTTTTGTTTGGGTATGTTTTTGTTGAGGACCTCCGCATATGTGGGTGTGTGTTGTGTAGGTGTGGGTGGTGTTTGAGATGTGCTGTTTATGTTGACAACCTTCTCAGTGCCAGATATACTGGCTTGTGAGGGAGAGAGCATAGACTCTAGGTTTTTAATTTAATTACATCTCTCAGAAATTGTGTTCCTAAGTTGTAGTAGTAGAGGGTTGTCCATGTATATAAGGTAATTGCTAGACTGTCTCAGGATGCCCATATTAACCAGACTGACAGGAGAAACTATAGGAAATTGTCCATCCATATTTGTCAGAATCTATGGGAGAGAGGCCAGAGAGAGCTTAGGGGGTAAAGGGTGGAAGGTCAAAGAAGAGTACTATTAGGTGATCATACAAGTGCCACAAAGGGGAAATTTGCAGGTGGAATATCTTGCAATGGGTTACAAACAGTGCAGCTGCAGTGTACCCAAACCAGCTCAAACACAGGGTTTAAATATCACAAAAATAGAAGATGCTAGTAACATGGAAATCTAGCCAATCCTGCTAGCCTCTGCTGTCTTTACCAATCAGCTTGTGCCAAGATGGCTGCCAGAGACACAGAAGGCTAAAGCAAACAGCTCTGGATGCAGAAAACCTGTATTCAGACTGTGCTACTCAATTTAATGGTTAAGAACTCAGTAAAACCCACCAAAAGTACAGATTAACCACTTACAAACAAAAACAGAAGTCACGGTATGAAAAAATACAGTCAAATAGTAATGAAATGCAGTAAAATGCAGTTAGACAGTAATGAATTTCAGTAAATAGTAATGAAACACAGTTAAACTGTAATGAAATACAGTTAATCAGTAAATTGCTTTAAAACAATCCAAATGTGATAAATTAGCTATAAGGCACAGATAAAAAGGATAGGCAAGTGCAAATGCAATAAAAGAAGTGAAACTAAATGAAAAAGCACTTAGATTGGTCTTGGAGATTCAGGAATTTACATCCCAGACATGATGCACCTCAGTAGAGCCTGGTTCAAACAAGCCCAACCAGCTCAAATGCATGGTTTAAATACCACAAAAATACAAGATTCTATGCTCAACAAAGAAATGCACAAACTAGCGTTGACCCTCAAAATCTTAGAGCAGCATACTCTTTGGCAACATTAAAGCTTTGAAGTGCTTTACTCCCAAACTTGTCTTCTAGTCAGCTCAGCTTGAGTTGCTTGACAGACTGGGAACATGGAAGGTACCTTGTAGTTTAGAAGCTGGCCAGCCGGGTCTATATTACCATGTCAAAAGATATGTTCGCAGAGCACATTTTAGTCGACACTAAAATATCGACCTGTTAACATCCTGAACGGCCGAGTCAGCAATTTGTTTTCCCGGGGGGGGGGGGACTTGCTTGGCCATCATTGGGGATTTGCCCTTTTCCCCACTGTAGTATGATCTCGGAGTTTGTTATTTAGTTGGGGGGTGGGGGGCAAAGCCCCCATGTTGTAGGGTTTGAAAGTGCACTTTTTTTTGTGTGTGTGTACAGCCGAGTGATTTTTTTTCCCCTGGGAAAAAATTTGCTGACTCGACCATTCAGGATTTGAGCAAATTGATATTTTTGTGTCGATTAAGACGTGTTCGGTGAACATGTCTTTCAGCGTCAGCGTGGTAATCTAGACCCAGCCAGCCATTATATCCTTGACAGGATATAATCCAATTAGCTAAGGTTACTGCAGCAGTAATCAATATGACGATCATCTTAGATTTTCTTCTTTTTATATATAAATAAATATTAAGAATAACCAATCGGAAGCAGAGCTTGATTGAAAAAATACATAGTGTACATAGTGTACACTGCATTTCATAATAGCACATTATACAACAGTGACACTAAGTGGTCATCATAAATGAACATTACAAAAAAAAAACAAAAAAAAAACAGGAATACTCTTAAAGACACAAGAACAAATACATTAATCAAAATTCTTCATTTAATACTGGTTTCAGTGAAGCTCCCAAGGATAATATCTACCTCATTTCCCTAAGATATAAAATATTGTGTATAACTTTTTTAGAAAAATCACCCAATATTCTGTCAATGCCAATGAAAGAGAAGTAAGCATTGGGATGTAGTTACAACTGTTTATATAAAGGACTTCTCTCCCCCTCTCTCTCCTTTGCATTTTAAATCATTTAAATGAATATCACTTCCCTGTTTCCAGTGAAGAGAGGTTTGTGCAACATAAACACAACTACACTGACACACTACCAAATAAACCACCCAAGAAAGTGGTGCAAGTAATGAAACTCCTAATCTCAAAAACCTTTTTGGAATTGCCAGAGGTAAAATGTTTTGTTTTTACTAGATATGAACAATAATAAAATAATAATAAAAATACAAAAATGCCAAACAAGGTACTATGTAAATAATGCCTGCCAAGGGGTGTTATGAGGCCCAATACAAAGGTGTAGGATCTCTACACACCTGGAAGGGCATTATTTATGCAGTTACATACACCTTGGATGCATTATTGCGGTTAAAGAATGGGCTGTCTGTGAAATTATGGGCTGGATTCATGAAGGCTTGCATGGAGTGTAAGAGTAGTGTAAGACGGCAGACAGGCAATATGTCTGCCGAGCAATTCAGCAATAGCCAGAAGGGGCGTGCATGAAAGCTTCTAAAGCTACTCTTGCACGGACAGTGTTATGGTATGCAAATTACCTCATTTGCTGCTGAAAGCTATGAAAATGACGTAAATTTGTGATCCAGGAAACACTAACCTGTCTGTGGAAGAGTAGTGTTATTTGCAGAAATGTACTCCGTTGGTAAAGGAGTACCATTCTGCAAATAGTTAAACGGAGCTATGACAGTTCCAAATAAAGGATGCATCTAGTTGAGGAAGCATGCCAATGGCCAAATATAAGGCCATTGGCATTTGCAAATGTTGTAAATCCTTAAAATCCAGCTTTTTTCCCCCGATCACCGATGTTTAAGCATAGCAGAGCGCAAACGTGCTGCGCTTTAAATAAAATGAAAAAAAGTGAAAAATAGCCACAAATGGGCATTTTCACTAAAAATCTTGTTCTGCCATGCAGGTGAATGGCAGGCTGAAAACAACATGGCCACTGAATAGTGATTGTTAAGGGGGGGAGCTCAGTGTGAGAGATGTAAGCAAGCATTAGTAGGCAATCCTATGCAAATGAGGATAAGGATAGTGAATCCCAATTTTACCCGGCATGTGAAGATGTCCCTAGACTGTAAGTGTAGGAGTAGGGGAGTAGTAGAGTAGAAGATAGGTGACATCATGAGGGGGTATGTCTGAAAGACTGTAAGCTGATTGGAGCACAGTGGCTTGTGTTTGCCCTGAGTTGCTCAGGATTGCAAGAGGCATGTCTACAGTTGTCCTAGCTGAAAACAAGAAACCAAAGGTGTGCGCCATGGATATATCTGAAATTTCTTGCAAACGGGCACACAGCATGTGCGCGCTTGTGCGTGCATGTGTGCGCATGTGCGCTTGTTTGCGCAGTGCTGCCCCTTGTGGAAACAGAAAGGGGAAAAAGGAAGGAAAAGAAGTAGTAGGAAGTTAACCAAGGAGAACTAGCAGAGCTGCCAGGTGAAATATATCAGAATCAGCCAATTACACAGGCAGTAGACTAACCCAGCCCAGCCCAGCACTTTAAACTCTGCAAACAGCAGTCTACCCTGTTTTTTTCCCAAGAACTCTGCAACACTGCAGTATACAAAGAGTGAAAACTTAAAAAGCTTAAGTCAGACAAAATGTTAGGGGCTGCTATTGCTATCTAAAACCAACATGTGCAAGGTGCTGAGGGTGGTGATGTTGTGAATGCTGCTGAGCAACCCGCAGTGAGGAGATGGAGAAGAGTGTACAGACCCAGGGTAACCTACCAGGGGCTACATGAGCTGGAGATAGTGGAGTGCTATAGAGTAGACAGAGACCTCCTGCAGCAAATTGTTGAGCTGTGCAGGCCACGCCTCACACACAGAACCAACAGAGTGGAACCCATCCCAGTGGATACCATGGTATGTGTTGGACTATGAATACTAGCTACAGGTACATTCCAGAGACCAACTGGTGATATGATGGGGGTTTCACAGGCATCAGCATCCAGGGTACTGCACCATTCCTGGATGCCATGTCAGCACATGTCAGTGAGAACGTATATTTCCCCAATTCCAGTGAGGCATTGGCCATTAATATGCGTCTTTTCCACCAAATAGCAGAATACCCTGAGGTAGTGGGTGCAATAGACTGCACGCACATACACATCAAAGCATTACCTGGTGAGTGAGGTAGGGTCTACATCAACTGCAAGGGCTTCCCCTCCATCAACTGCCAGGTCGTGTGCGATGCCCAGGGCATAATACTGAATGTGTGTGCTGGCTGCCCTGGAAGCTATCACGATTCCCACATCTGGCATCTGACGCAGCTGTACCAGAGATTTACCAGTTGGGACATCCCTGACGGTCACCTAGTGGGGGATGCTGGATACGCATTGGAGCCGTGGCTGATGACACCCATCAGAAATGCACACACATCCGAACAAGAACTCCATATTGAGGCACACGCACAAACAAGAAACATTATTGAGCATGTGTTTGGGATGCTCAAGTCACAGTTCTGGTGCCTGGACACATCTGGTGGAGCCTTGCAGTACTCACCAACTACATGTACCTAAATTGTCATGGTATATGCCATGCTACACAATATGATCCTGCAAAAACAGCTGCAGCAGGAACAGGATGGGGAAGGGCCCAACAGCCCCCCACCATTGACAAGGCCTGCACAGGCAGAGTGTGCCTCAGAGGAGGAACAACCTGAGCCTGCCCCAGTAGGCAGAAGGAGGCATGCCCAGTATGCATTGGCCTTGGCAAAGAGGCAACACATACACTGACTCAGTAGAAACCCTGGAAATGACACCTCTCTCTGACTCCCACATACAATAAAAGGGATGCCTAACTTGACACTACCTGTTATCAAACATGTATAGGGAGTGTACTATGTGTATCCGACATAGGCAGCCCTGCAGCACCACCTGAGGCATGATTGCCATATTTTAAGCAATATAAAGCAGTGCTAAGCACATTTTATCACTATTTAGCATATTTAAGCACAATTGCTAAACTAGCGCAATGTCGGGCAATGTTGGGAAACTTTGGGCAATGCTGAGCAATGTTGGGCAATGTTGGGCAAAGTCAGGCAAAGTCGCGCAAAGTCAGGTAAACACGCTCACACCTGCTTTACTGTTCCTTAACCAGTCAGGTCTGCCCAGCAGGAAAATAAAAAGTAGCGACAGGGCTTGAACTCAGGATACTTTGCACTATAGTCACAGTACTGAACCACTAAGCCATGACAGCATTTCACTGGCACATACACAGCAGGACAATTGTAAACTAACGCAAACACAAACAAATGCTGTATCATGCCCTCTGAACTTCCCCCCAGGCCTATGCAGACAGATAACAGCAGGCCAGGCAGTGTGATATGGGTTGGGTAGGCTATGAAGTCACAAACTAATATACGTGAAATTGGAAGCTAAGATCTGCAGTACAGTAGTATGCCTCAAGGCAGTATGATAGGCAACAGTACAGACTGAAATGGAGTACCTGACATAGCAGTGTAGGCCTAGCAAATGTGTATAAGTGTCAGATGAACCCCTCATCCTATGTACACCCACAGTAACAATCAGGTTTGCCCCCTTGGTAGAAATGTACAAATAATAGCTGCCCCCCTGTATGTAGAAATGTTGATAAGTCTATGCAAAGTGACTCATGGAAGCCCTGAAGGCACAGCTTGCTTCCTGTCGATGTACAACACAAAGGTGAGCCCTGAAGTAGAAACCAACTTGATTTTTCACACACATATAGTATATATGTCCATACTGGGCATGCTCACACACTTAAACAAATTTAGCAAATTTCAGTCAGCAACATACTGAAAGGTCATACTGGGCGTGCTCACACACTTAGGCCATGTCTGAGTACAGCAGTGGGCCACACATATCTGGCAGCTGCATATGTTTTACCCCAGGAACCTGTCACAATTCAACAATCCTGCCTTGTGCACACAGTTATATGAAAACAGACACATATAATATATTGAAACCCTGTCATAATCAAACTATGTACTACAAGTACTTAAGTTTTTCACAGAAAGTGAAAAAGCAAAGAAGATCAATAAACCTGCAATCAGTATCATGAATAAACAATGTGCACTCCAAACATTATCCAATCCATGTTCTGGCAAAATAATCTGTGAAGGAGTCCACAGAGAACCATGAAGCTTCCTTCCGCTATGTCATAAATAGCAATGTACACTTATATATGTCCTGAGTCAGTGCAAACTGTAAATGACTGACATTGCCAACATCCTGTCAGACAGGCTCATACATACATACCCCCCTCTCACTGACAAAATGCCCTATCATCATACCTGGAGATTGTGAAAGCACAGATATCACATATAGAATGGGTAAACAGCTCCTTCCAAATCTGAAAACACGGTGTCTATGGGATTACATTGTTTCCCTAGCTGTGTCATAAGTGAACTCCAGAACAAACAGACCCTGCACCTGAACAGTCTGTTGAGCCTCACCCTCTGTACAGGATATGAAACTGTTGAATGTGTTACAGCAACGTTTGGCACACTCCACAAGTGTTGGTGCACAACCGACCATGGGAACTATTGTCTTATAAGCCTATTAAGCCTGATCTGCAAGGCCATGGAGTCCATCATGATGGAACTCATAAACAGAGCTGTTGGGAGCCTACAAACACCCAACCCTACCAATTTTGATTTGATCAGGGGCAGATCATGGTTCCCAAACTTGCTAGACTATTTTCAAGGCAGTCACCCAGGACATACATCAATGAAATGAGCTACACACGCCCCACATAGACCTTAAAAAGCCCTTTTCGAACATCCCAGACACATGTTGTATCCACAAAATCAACAACCTGTGCATAAATAAGTATGTCATCTGATGGATTGCCAACTGGGGCACAGATAGATCACACAAGGTAAGAATTGTGGCCTCCTGTTCAAGCTGGTAACAACTGCTGTCCCCCATGGCTCAGTCCTGGGACACCTCCTGTCTGGTGTATACTTTTCAGAAATACAGTCAAACACACGAGGGCTATCTTTAGCAAAGTTTGTGGATGACTGCAAAAAAGTTGGCATAATCAATGTTTGAAACAACAGAGACATCCTTAAAAAGGGTCTCAGTCAGACAGATGTGGTGTCAAAATTATGGCCTCAAGCTACAGTCATACAAATACCACATAGGTGCCAACATCCTAAATATGGAGGTGATAATAAGGGATCTATGGACACATGTGGATAGTCATCTCTACTTCCAGAAACACATTTGCAAAGTGGTCAGACAATCATGCTATGTGTTCCCACAAACTGCCAAGGTCTTTGCATGTAGGTCAAAGGAGGTTCCCTCTACTCATCAGTCATCAGACCTGTCAAAGAGTACCACAACACACTTGCGATGAATCTGTCTAGGCACCTGCAGCAGCTGGAAAGACCACTGAAGTACCTCAACAAGAGGATTACTGGCATCAAACAGTTGCTCCACGCAACAAGACTAAATTTAACTCAATCTGTACTCTGCTGCATACTGTCTACTCAGGAGATCTCTGCCCAACAGACAGGTCCATGTCATGGCAACACTCAGATCTGCTCTGAGTTACAGCTCAATGGCACTAAATATACAGACTCAACTGATATTTCCAACATCCTGGCAGATAGGATCAGTGCTAACTTTACCCCCCTCTCACCCATGAAAGAGCACATCTCTATAATGGAAGACTGCAAAGTTGCTGTCATCATGGCTGCACAGGTAAAATACACTCTCCAAAGCCAGTATCACAGCATCCATGGGATCAGATAACTTCCCAGGCTGTCTTCTACACAAACTACAGAACATAAAGGCACCACACCGACGTACCATGTTCAGTTATAGCCTCACCTCAGGCTTTGTGCCTGCTGAATGGTGCACAGTGACGGTTATCCCACTACACAAGGGTGGAGACACCACGGACCCCAGGAACTAGCGCCCCATTAGTCTGATGAGCCTGCTCTGCAAGGCCATGGAATGTATCATAATACAACTTATAAAAAAGACATTGGTAATCTCCAAACTCTGGACCACAACCATGTTGGGTTTGTAAAATGCAGATCATGTCTCCTAAACCTGATAGACGACATTGAAGCAGTCACCAGAACCGTAGACAAGGGTAAGGTGGTTCGCACAGCCTATGTAGATCTTGCCACGACTTTCAACACCATCCCTCACTCTGGAATTATAGATAAACCCACTAAACTAGGTATAAATTGCTATGTCACAAGATGGGTTGCCAACTGGCTCACTGACAGAACACACACTGTGAAAGTAGCAGACTCCAAGTATGACTTTGGACCAGTGATGAGTGCATTACCACAGAGTTCAGTCCTGGGTCGTGTCCTGTTTTGTATCTACATCCCTAAAGTAAACTTTAACATAGAAGGTCTGTGGCTAATGAAGTTTCCAGATGACTGCAAACTAGGAGCCATAATTGTAAATACTAAAGATGTGGACATCCTACAAAAGGGCCTCACTGAGACAGATGCCTGGTGTCAAAGCCATGGCCTCAAGCTCAATACCAATAAGTGCATTGTCAAACCCTTTGGTAAAAACTCTGTAGCCATGAACTACAACATAGGCGGTAGTAAACTTAACACTGAAATTGTGATAAGAGACCTTGGGTCACAGGTGGACAGTGGACACACCTGTGATAATCACATCCCCACAGTAGTCAGGAAATCCTTCTATGTGGCACGCCTCATCACAAAAGGTGTCTCATGCAGAATAGAAGAGGACATTGTTCCCCTCTACTCATCACTCACTAGATCCATAATAGAGTACAATGCCCCTTTTGCTATGTACATCACAAGACATCTACAACAGCTGGAAAGCCTGCAGAAATACCTCGCTAAGAGCATTAGTAGCCTGAAATACATGCCATCCACAGACAGTCTCAAAATGCTCCAGCTGTGCTCTCTCGCATATCTCCTACTCAGAGGTGATCTCTGCCTAACATACAAAGCTATGTCAAACACAGAGCTGTTGGGTTGGACATGCTCCACATAAAACACTCACAATCCCTCTGATCTTCGGCCCCAAAGCCCAGAGTGAAATACAAAAGGAAGGGGTGTATCCATTTACCTTATGGATACCCACATCTTCAGGTTAGTGGCACAGCATGAGGCCTTGGAGACCTTGCAAGTGCAACTAACATTGGGCAAAGCTGCTTATCAGATTGTAGCCTGCTACAGATCACCTACCTTGTTTCAGGAACCTCACTCAGTATTCCTGAGAACAGTGGAAAATATAAAGGTCCTATCAAACACCATTATATGAGGAGATTACAACTACCCAAACAATGAGTGGGAGAATTACTCATGTACAACGTCCTTTGCCCAATGCTTCCTAGAGTTTAAAAACTCAAATGCCCTGGAACAACTGGTCACCACACCCACTAGAGGTGACAACATTCTGGACCTGATCATCACCAACATGGGGTACCAGTGTTCCACAACAGAGATAAACCCCTCGCTGGTAATATCAGATCATAAAGTAATCACACTGGACATCCACATCCCCCCCCCAGTCAAGGAAACCACTGTGAAGACAATTTCAAAAGCAAACTGCACACTTCCCAAGACCGAAGTGGAAAGTTGCAAAGCCCCCTTGCTATAGGATAATGCTATACAATCTGCCAAATCATTTATAAGTGCATTCTATGAGCATCTACAGGGATGCATGGATCGAGACATCCCAAATAAAACCAAGATACACTCCTCCAAAAATAAGAAACCAATCTGGTGGTCATCGCCCATAAATAAGCTATACAACAGAAGGAGGAAATGAACATATGATAGAGCAAACTTCACAAAAGGAAAGGCATCACTGATCATTATTAGGAAGAAACAATGATCGCGCATAAAATAATCCAAGGCCAGTTTCTAAAGATGAATTGCCAAGGAAAGTAAGAATAACAACCACAAAGCCTTCGTTAGCTATACCAAACATTTAGGTGGCAACTCTCAAATATGCTGTCAGCTACTGCAAAATGGCAAAAAATACACGGAACCAACTTACATTGCCCACATCCTGGGGGACAAGTTCAGTGCAACCCCCCCCCATCACCCCCAAAAGGGCCTGTGTTCATCGCAGAAGAATGCAGAGCCCCAGACTTCATGGACATGCAGGTAAAAGCAGCCCTCTCCAAAGCTAAGAACACAGCATCAATGGGACTGGATGGTGTCCCAGGCTGCGACTTACACCAGCCCCAAAAGGAACTACACTCTCACCTACATTCACTGTCCAGACTCAACCTTACCACAGGCTATGTATCCAAAGAATGGCATACAGCAACAGTCATCCAGCTCCACAAAGGTGGTGCCACAACAGAACCAGGAAACCAATGCCCTATAGGCCTACTCAGCCTGGTCTGCAAAGCTATGGAGCAAATTATCATGGAACCCATAAACAGAGACATTGGGGACTGACAGACACTGGACTCTACCCAACTTGGCTTTGTTAAAGGCAGATCCTGCCTCCTAAACCTAGTTGACTTATTTGAAACAGTTACCAAGGACATAGATGGAGGTGAAAGTAGTCCACACAGCCCACCTGGACCTCACTAAGGCCTTTCAACACCATTCCCCACTCTGGCATCATGGACAAGCTTACCAGCTTGAACATTAACAGCAATGTCACAGGATGGGTGGCCAACTGGCTCACAGATCAAACACACATGTTCAGAGTTGTGAGTGCCATGTCCGACTCTAAACCAGTCACAAATGGCATCCCACAGGTTTTGGTCCTGGGACCCCACCTGTTCAGTAGATACTGCTCAGAGGTACAGGCAAGCACAGGAGGAGTATGACTGAACAAGTTTGCAGATGACTGCTAACTGTGGTCCATAATCGACTCTACGGCTGACATAGACATCCTCCAGAAGGGTCTTACAGAGACAGATACCTGGTGTCAAAACAATGCCCTCAAGCAGAATGCCAAAGAATGCATAGTCATCCCCTTTGGATAAAACAAAGTGCACACAAATTACCACATAGGTGGTAATCCAGTATGTACGGAGAATGTAATTATGGCCCTGGGGACCCAGGTAGATAGTAAACTCTCCTTTGATGTTCACATTGCCAAAGTGGTTAGAAATTCCTTCTATGTAGCCCACCTAATGTCATCTAATGTAACCCACTTTGTCTAGTCTGATGATGTCACCATCCTACAAATATACCTGTGGAAAAAAGAGCTCCCAGTAATGTGTATAGCGTGTTGTGTAAATGTGTACTGCTCTAGTACCATAAAGTAGTTAGGTAGGGGTTTGAATCCTGCACTGGACATCTGTATGTTTGTGTGTATCTCCTTGTAGAGGAGCAACCTTTTTGGAGACTACTACAACACCTTAAAAGTGGTATACTTATCTTTGTCAAGTCTGATGATGTCACCATCCTACAAATATACCTGTGGAAAAGAGAACTCCCAATAATGTGTATAGCATGTTGTGTTAATGCTTACTCCTCTAATATCTTAAAATAGTTAAGTAGGGGTTTGAATCCTGCACTTGTCAACTGTATTTGTGTGTGTGTGTGTGTCTCCTTGGAGAAGAGCAGCCTTTTTGAAGACTACTGAAACACCTTAAAAGTAGTATACTCATCTTTGTCAAGTCTGATGATGTCAGCATCCTACAAATATACCTGTGGAAAAGAGAGCTCCCTGTAATGTGTATAGCACATTGTGTTAATATGTATTTCTCTAGTATCATAATATAGTTAGGTAGGGGGTTGAATCCTGCACTTGATGAGTGTGTGCGTGTGCGCTATGTGTGTGACACAGTTGGTCAATGTGCTGTGGGTTTTGCATTTACTACTATATGACATATCACAATGACAAAAGTATGTGCATTGCACGTCAGGTAGCTGTGTGGCAAATAAATATACGTACATGTGACCTCAATTATTTCATAGGTGGGAACCCTGCTTTCTCCATGAACACATCTGTTATCTTTGCCAGAGTGTGCTGCTGCTTTCCAGACCTTAGGTCATATCTGTATGCTTGTGACAAGCCCAGCCACTGCAGTGATCCCTGGCCTAGGTCATCAGTGTCACACACACTCATTACGGTTTCTATTGAATAGTGTGAGTGAGGGTTTATGCTGAGGTAGATTTCAGACCTGTTCAAATGCAGCAAAGTCTGTCAGTTATGGTTATTCATTATAGGTGTACAACAACCTTTGTGGATATGCATGCAGACCCCTTATTGCTTATGTGATTCACCAAGGGATTTCAAAATACCTTTGGAAATGTGATTACCAAAGGAGAGATGACGTAACACTTGGCTGTATGTACACATCGATACCTGTTCAACATGTTGGGAGCTACTACCTATGTGGTACTGTGGGGATACTATGTTTTGTAAAGTTGGATGACTATACTTTAGTTGGCTTATAGCTTTACAGCATGGGTTTGACAACAGGTATCTGTCTGTATGATACCCTTGTTGAGGATGTGTGTGTCATCTGGAGAATGAATTATAGGCCACAGTATGCATTTCCAGACATGGACGGACATATCCCTATTGTGTCTGCTTGTACCTAAGATAGCTATATGCCAAACAGGAGTGGTCCCAGGAATGGGTAAAGGTGAATACCACTGGTTACTGGCATAGTATAGTACCTGAAGGATCCAAATGTTACTGTGAGTCCTACATCTGTGTGTCAGTTGTCAAGACATCATCTAATGATTGTTTATGGTCAGGCTGTTGAGGTTATGTATACTACCAGAATGCAAACCAATGACAGATAGTAACAGTATCACCCAAAGCACTGTGTCAAACCATGTCATACACACATGTGTACCCAGGTTCCAAAATGTGTGTAGTACAATGCATACTGGCCACCAATAGAAGCTATGGAGTGTTAACACTGTGTAATACAGGGCATGTCACCCTGCCCATGTGTCCACTATGCACGTACATGCAGACAGTGCACCTCCACCATGTTCACAAATGTACACCTGCAAATTTGTGCTGCACACATCCCACACATACTGTCCACTCTCTAACACATGCTGCCAGTACTACACACATCACCAAGTGGCATGTGGGTGGACAATACACTATTGGAATTAACACTGGTGTAAACAATACTACATTGACAATCATAGCTTTAATGCATCATGCCTGCTCAGCTACACCTTCAAGGATAACATTACACTTTACTGCTGACAACATGCTAACATTGCTATACTGCTATAAAGTCACCCTGTGCATCAGCACCATGTTAGCCTGTTCCTGCATCAATGTTACAGATGACTAGAGGTGGCACAGGTTTCATTATATGCACAGGGAGTGTTGCTGGTTTTCCAGAGGCCTACACTGAGCCATACAATCGACATGTATGTGTGTGTGTGTGTGTGTGTGTGTGTGTGTGTGTGTGTGTGTGTGTGTGTGTGTGAGGGTCAAGAGTACTGGTATGGGCCAATGTTGATGTAATGTGTGCGGGTATGTGTTAGCCCTAGGTGTCTGATTTATGTGTGTGTCTGCATGCACAAAGTTCCACCATGTGGCTGCCATATACGGGGATTTGTGGGACAGCCACAGACTGTACCTGCCAGGTTTTACAGATCATCATCTCTGGCCATGGATATTGTACCTGTGCCTGGCAGGGGTGCTACTGACAGTATCAGGTACTAAGCCAGACTGGGTACTATCCTCAGAGTAGACATATGTACACTGGACCCAGGTCCCTGCTGGGACTGGCCAGAGCCATGTACATGTGTTCTTCTAGGATGGTCTATGGACAGCCCACCACCAACATTGCTAGGGCTGGTACTGGCACTACGGGAGCAGCTGTGACTTGAGGGACGTCCATGGTGATTGCCAGCTGCTGATGTTGCTGGCATACATCCACATCGATGTCTCAACCGTCCCGCACTGTCCTGACACATGGACATGACATTGCAGAGGACATCTAATGTCGCACCCCAACGTCTATCAGTGACCTCAGTGTAATTACAGATGGCCCCTGCTAGGTCATGGATACTGTCATTTAAAGGGGTGTTATGTGCCCTCTGTGCCCTTAGTCTCTGTCTGGTGTACCGTTCCATACATGCCTGTGCCTCCATGACAGCCTGGAACATGTGTGAGGTTGTAAGACCTGTGGCACATCTGCCAGGGGCATGATGACTAGAGGTGCTCCGACGAGAACCCCTGGACATCTGCCTATGTGGTACCATTCCAGACTTCTGGGTTTGGCTGCTGTGTCCGGATGCATATGCCATAGATACCACACTGTCCTGGCCATTGCCAACTGTACACTGTCCCTCGACTAAGGGCATTGGTGATGGATGTATTGGCAGTATGACTGTGTGCATGGATGGGGTGGACACTTGTGTACTGTCGATTGGTGGCTCAACAACAGACCCTGACAAACATGCCTGTGCCTCAACACACCTATCCTCATTATCACTATTTGTGTCAGTGACATCAAGTTCCCTGCTGCACTGAACCAGCCCAACCTCAGCACCTGTGAGAGGAAGACAGGAAACAGACTTTACAACCTGTACATGATGTCAGAACACATGCACACATGCACACATGTACACATGAACACATGAACACATGCACACATGCACACATGAACGCATGCACACATGAACACATGAACACATGCACACATGCACGCATGCACACATGCACACATGAACACATGAACACATGCACACATGAACACAAGAACACATGCACATATGTACACATGCACACATAAACACATGCACACATGCATACAAATACACTCCTCACTAAAGCAGACACACACACACACACACACACACACACACACACACACACACACACACACACACACTACCAGCAATCCAGAACATACTCAATAGTGGTTGATGGTGGGGTACAGTATCACAAGCCAAACAGTCATATCACACGTGTCAGCATGCAGGACGTGTGTTGCTCAACAGCATGCAGTGCAAGTTTAGACAGTCCTTGTTAATAACAGTATACATGACTTTGATGCATGTGTGTTGTTGTTCAGCGATTGGTCTCACCCTGGAACGCAATGTGTACATGGACACAACATTGCTGTGCAAGTATTACAAGCTCTTCAATGTGCTGTGCACCATCACTCACAGGTATACATACCATGGCTGGATGTGTATCTGTGTGTCACATAGATATCCATTACTGATAAGAGCATCTGTGTCTTTAGCAGATAATTGTGGACACAGGTTTAGCTGATGCATGCTATGTATACACACAGGATGAGTGGTGTGTGTATACCTGATGGAATACCATTGTTCAACATAGCCATTGTACAGTAGCTATGGTGAGTGTAGAACATATTGTGGACATGCCAGTACCAGCTATGACATGGCATGCTACAACACAACTGCAACATTAAACATCACACATACCCAATGTGTGTCATGTGACCTATACACTCAATAGCATTACAAGACATATATGTGTCACTTTGTGCAAATGGTGATTGCTATGCATATTGTGTATAGATGCATATGTCTGCACACACACAACATTGAGGTATATAGCAATGAATGCTATGTGTAGTACTGTGGTTACTGTAACTAGATGGGGTGCAGTACCATGAAACATCATCATGCAGCATCATGTGGTCACTCAAGGCTACTACTGCCAGACCGGCACCTATCATGCTGTACCTGAACTGCAGTACCATGGCTACATTCAACATTTCACAGCCAGTTGTTACATGGGTTTGTAAGGTGCCCAATAGGGAGCATTGCCTAACATGAATGTGTTGTGTTTTGAAGAGTGTCGGACCACCCCATGATAGGCCTCTACCCCTCAGGTATATTATGTGGCTGTGTGGATGACATTTGGGATACTGGAGTGTGACCTTACAGCGGGTGTCTGAATACGTCATGTGTAGCATATTAACATGTACTGCATATGACAAAGTTGTGTATGTTGTGTGCATGTGTATCGACTCTGCCTATCCAATATCCACTACAGTGTAGCCACAATTATTTGGGATGCTCTGTGTATTGCATGTGTTTGAGGCAGCTACTCATGTTACTGAGATGTGCATAGTCTCACAGCAAACATGCACAGCATGCATTATGCGTAGGTGTGTTACATGTGTACATGGCCTACACCTCACCTATGACATGCACATTTTATTTGCAATATTAAATGTAGAACACACTCACCAGCATGGGTCTGCTGCCTTGCTGTCACACCAGAGGGACCTACAAGGATATGAGACAGTTTGTCAGTGGCAACAACTGTGGCATTGCTACTGTGGGTTTGCAATCTTAAAGTAGTACAATGGTTGACAGTCACAGGCCTACAGATCATGTTCCATATTATCAGTATTGCACAACACCAGGCTCCACATCTTCTAACTACACAGTACAGATCTCACATATGCATGATCTACCAATAGAGGTAACAGTAGTCTACAAATATGCCATGTTACCTGCACGCTCTGTGTGAACTTGCTGGGTGGCTCCGGTCTCCATGATGATACATGTCTGCTGTTGTTGTTGGCCAGGAGCCACCAGGCTAAGGAGCAGCTCCTCCACTCTGGTGAGGGGGGGATGGATTGTAACCCCATCACCTGTGGCAAGCTGTTGTCTAAGGACATCAGACGCACACTGCCGGACATGTCTAAGTAAATCACTGCAGTGATGGCGTATCTACTCATATGTCCGGTTATGCATGCCTATGTCATTTACCCTACGGACAACATCTTGCTACAGTGCAGTCTGCTCATGCTGGTCCTGGCTGGTTCTTGAGAAAAGCAGTGTGTAGTGCTGAACCAGACTGGTTGTTATGATGTCATCCTCAGCAGGACTATAGGTTGGGTTGGGATGATGGGCCATGAACCCTGGAAGACAATGAAACAATATGTGTGAGCAAGTCATGTGGCACACAACATTCTACAGTACAGATATCACTGAACTGCCATAAATAGCAACCTATTGTCTGTCAGAGGATACACACTTTTAATACCACATATCAGTGCTCAACCCACAACTGCCTGACAGTGCCTGGCATGCTCTATATATTAAACCATGTTCTGCACAGCAACAAAGAGAAACCACTATGTAAGACTATACAACAGTACATGGCACACTGTATGTGACACAATGCACCACCTAGCCACAGGAGGTATATATCAAGCTAATGCATAAAGAAATATGTCATCCATTGCAATGATTGTAAAGTCCAGTTACAGTATTACCAGTATACCACACTAGTTGTTGATGGCAAACCCCTGTCTAAAATATGTGCACATTCATGAATATAGGTGGCATACTGCTGTACTAGACTATACATATTGCTAGATATGCACTTATATCCTGTAACACACATATGACCGAGGGCATGTTACAGGCATACCCACACACACATCAGACATACATACAAGACACAAAGGTATGGCAACCCAGATGAGCTTTACGTGTGTACTTACAAAAACTTATGCCTGAGGTATGTAATCTGTGAGGACTACAGGGAACACACAAAACAGTGGTTCCAAGCAATCTGGACATACACCATACTGTGCTGTTTAGGCCTACAGCTTCTGGTAGTTCATACAGGATTTGGATTCATCAGCAGTACCAATCAATAAGCATACATGTACTGCTTTAGCCTCCAATGGCACACCCCAGTTAACACCAAGGGACTACGTCAGACCATATGCCATGCTGCTTTTTCAGCCTAGCAATAGCATACACATCTTTTGCTGGGATCAGAGCTAGGACATAAAATACCATGACAGAAACAGTTTCCCACTAAGCTATCCCACATATACACAACTGTGACACATTCACCAACACATTCACCATCACACTCAGTCAACCTCACATAGCAATTATTGCAACAAGTACATGTGGGTGTGCATTGGTTCATAGGTAGGTAATAGGTTATTGGCCCTAGGGCTATAGAAGTCTAGCCAGCCAGTACCCTGGCCTTTGACATCCAAGTAATTTAATTTCATGTGCCCCTGTCAAGCAGAGCCACAGAGGTGATTCCCGGGGTGTATTTCCTATCTCCCATCCAATCATCAAGATTATTCATGACGAGTGCTACTGAGGAGCTTTGTTTGCTATTGATAGCTAGTTTGTTCCAGATTATGGGATGTCTCTGAGATAGGAATCTATCCCTCCAGCATGTTCTGTTTATTGAGGTGACAAGGTTTAGGTCCCTAGAGTGTGTAGCTTGTAGGGATTGTGATCTGTTTACGTGGAGCATGTCCAACAACTCTGGGTTTGACATAGCTTTGTATGTTAGGCAGAGGTCACCCCTGGGTAGGCGGTATGTGACACAATCTAGCTGTGGTTTTGTGAGATTGTCTGCATAGGGCATCTGTTTGAGGCCAGTAATACTCTTTGTGAGGTATGTCTGTGGCCTGTCCAGTTGCTGTAGATGTCTTGTGAGGTACATACCAAAAGGGGCATTGTACTCTATAATGGGTTTTGTGAGTGATGAGTAGAGGGGAACACTGACCTCTTTTTCCCTGGATGACACACCTTTTGTGATGAGATGTGCCACATAGACAGATTACATGACTAGTGTGGCACTGTGATTATCAAAGAGGAGACTACTGTCTACCTGTGTCCCATGGTCTCTTATCACACTTTCAGTGTTAAGTCGACTACCACCTATGTGGTAGTTCATGGGTACAGTGTTTTTACCAAAAGGGATGCCAATGCATTTTTGACATTGAGCTTGAGGCCATGGCTTTGTCACCAGGCATCTGTCGCAGTAAATATGACTCTGTCTCTGTCTCTGTCTCTCTCTCTCTCTATATATATATATATATATATATATATATATATATATATATATATATACACACACATACATATAAACATCCATTGGTGTACATATAGATGTACATATAGGCACATATACAGTCCACCTTTCATGGTGGGAATATCAATTATGCGAAGGATGTGAGGTATACAGTTATGTAATATACAGTCTTGTGCGAAATGCATTGAAGATGTTCTCAGCCCATGTAGCTTTAGCAGGCCTCACTGGCTGCAGCACTGCAAACCTAACAAATCACACCCACAGCGTTTAACCACCACATGTCATATACCAGCACTGTATGCTGTCTTGTTTGCCACACACTACAACCTACATACATATATGCAAATAACAACCTTCACCAACATATATATGACCACCCTTCACAAACAGTTGCAGTATGTCCCTTGCTCTATGCACATGTACAGATGCTAATATATCTGAAACAGATATATCTCTCCATATGTGTGTGCCATACACACACAAGGTCCACACTGTTGTAAGTCCCTGGACCTCACGGCTTACCTGTTGGGCCTTGCTGCAACATGAACAGGTGTTACATGTGAGCACACAGTAATATTAGAGGGTGTATATATAGCTGCAAATGCTAGATAAACATACTAGCCTGGTACAGCAGTTGCCAATGCTAAGCTACACGTTAATATGACTATCATGCATGTGTTACTCTGTCACATCCATGTTTATATAGCTGTAAGCGCTACTCCCCCAAACAGCCATTGTCCACACTACTGTACAGAACACAGATAACATGGATCAGATGTTTAACATTTAATCCTGAGCTACATATGTCACAGTTATGTCCCACTGCACACAGCTACACACTGATTTGTCCATGGCAGTAGTTATGCAGGGCATCTCTGCATAGATACATACTGCTGCCACATATGGATAATTCAAAGTATGTAGAGTACTTTTCAAAAACATCTACTACATGCCAGTAAATACATATCTGTTACATACCTTTCCTTTGTATGTGTTTGCAGTATTACGTTCTGTGTGTCTTTGGCTTTTTATTTCTGTTGATGTGGGTTTTTTTCTCTCTCCTTCTGCCTCTGTCTCTCTCTCTCTCTCTCAATATCTGCAGTGGAATGATTGCGTGTGTAGGCAGCAAGTACAGCCTGCTTTTATAGGTATCTGCACATGTGCACGTGATGGCCTCTGCACAAATTGGTGGCCACCATTTGGTAGTTGCATGCAGCCTGGTGTGTGGTAATTGCAGTACTCACTGTCATAGCAACCCAATGCTATAAATTGCTATGTTAGGTAGGCATAGCCCTTTCAGCTTTCCAAAGTGGGGCCCATGCTTGTTTGCTGTGGACACCGTTGTTTAAGTCAGAAGGTTGCTATAGTTCTTATATCTGAAGCTAGGGGTGTAGCCAGTGATTTAAATGTTGTACTCAGCCATGAATGTTGCCACTTCCAGTACACAGTTGTCAGTGTAGAATCGTACTCACCCCTACAAATGCTAACACAAGATACATGGGAGTATGTAGTTTCTTTTCTACTTATACAATTAACTGCCATACAAAAGTAGTTATTGAGATGTATTCATTTGGCACATGAACTGTTTGTGAACTGCTATACTGTGAATATTAATGTACTCACTTCTGCACAGCCTGTGCTTTTTTATTGTTGACATTAGCACAGGATGCTCAAGAAAACTGGACAATTCCAGGACTGAGTATGCCTACCTACATTCTTGGTAGACCCTGAAAACACAGGTATATTGTACATTTGGTTGGGGATGCAGTCATACAGAGAGCATTATATATTATTGTGTGAATGTTATCTTGCTGGACTTAAAGGGATGTGTGTACCTACTAGTTTTGCAAGGCAAGTAGTCTGTATGCATAGCTCCCAACTGTGGAACTATCCAGATGGTAGCCAGACGTTAGGCTGTTATTCTCTATCTGTGCAACGCACAGCTCTTTTCAGCACTGGTACAATGGCATTGTTACAGTCATTTGCTACCAGCACATGGCTACATCCTTTGGTATTTCAGTGTTGTACTCCTACATAAGGGTATGCTTGTGGAACTCCTTCCATAGGTTCATAGGTTGGTACTAGGCTATCAGCCCTAGGGCCTATACAAGCCTAGCCATAACAATTCCCTGGCTATTTCTTCCCACATTATTTACTTTCCTGGACCCCTGTCTAGCAGGGCGACTGACGTGATCCCTGGGGTGAATTTCCTTTCTCCCATCCAATCGTCAAGGTTCCTCTTGAAGAGGTCCAAAGAGGCACTCTGCTTGACATGTATGGGCAATCTATTCCAGAGTCTGGGGAGTCTCTGGGTCAGGAACCTATCCCTCCAGCATGTTTTGTTTATTGTGATGACAAGGTTTAGATCCCTGGAGCATGTAGCTCTGAGGGATTGGGATTTCTTTAAGTGTAGCATGTCCAACAGCTTTGGGTTTGACATGGCCTTGTATGTTAAGCAGAGATCGCCTCTGAGTAGACAATATACGACAGAGTATAGCTGGAGTTTTTTAAGGCGGTCAGCGTAGGGCATCTGCTTTAGGCCTGTGATTCTTTTAGTGAGGTATTTCTGAGGCCTTTCCAGTTGTTGCAGATGTCTTGTGAGGTACATACCAAATGGGGCATTGTATTCTATAATGGGTCTAATGAGGAATGAGTACAGTGGGACAATGACCGCCTTTTTTCTGGATGAAAAGCCCTTCATGATGAGGTGTGCCACATAGAAGGATTTCCTGACTGTTGTGGCGATGTGGTTATCAAAGGTGAGACCACTGTCCACCTGTGTCCCTAAGTCTCTTATCACACTTTCTGTGTTTAGTGTACTGCCACCTATATGGTAATTCACGGATACATGTTTTTTCCCAAAGGGGATAACAATACATTTCTTGGCATTGAGCTTGAGCCCATGGCTCTGGCACCAAACACCTGTTTCTGTAAGGCCCTTTTGTAGAGTATCCACATCATTTGGGGATTCAATAATGGCTCCCAGTTTGCCATTTGCACAGTGTGTAACAGCAGAAAAGCTGATATGCCTGTGTGTTTCTGCTTCGGCCAAGCCTCTGAAACACTCAGGTACATATTTGAACAGAGTGAGGTAAAGGTAGGTAAAAGTGAGGTACACCTTCAAAATATTAGAGACAGTAAGTGGAGACTTCAGGAGAACCAGTGCATATGGATTATTACACCTTTTCTGAAGTACAAGCGGTGTCTAACTTCTACATATTGTCATTATTCATTAGGTGTAATACCCCACCTTTCTGCCTAACGTCAGTATTTTTCAGGGGATTCAGAGGGACACAGCTAACATATGTTTCAAAATCAGGGACATCCCTGAAATGTATTCACAGTTGGGATGTATGTCCTCTGCCCTAATCAGATATACCACAGTTTGTCCTGCTATGATACTGTGTGGGGATTGTAAAGTGCTGCTGTAACATAATTTACTGCTAGAATGGTTGGTTCTCTTATCACAGTCATGTAATGCAATTACTCAACAACTGCTGGTAAAGTTCCACAGAACAGGTTTTGTGTTATGGCATTCCTATTTTACCTTTACATTCACTCATTCTGATGCATGATATATCTATTTCAACAACAACCTGCTGTATATCTACTGTGGGTTAATGGTACTTCATGCAGTCTAGTGTGTCCGGGGTTCGAGACTGACAAAGTTGTTTTATTTTGCTGCTGAGCAGAACAAGGGACCTCACATGCAGGGTGACTAAGGCACTTTTAAGCAGTTGTAAGCAGGTTTGCGCAAGTTTGCACGAAGCTTAGCAATGATTAGCTAACCGCACACAAGCACACACTCGCGCAAACCCGCTAACTACTGCTTAAAAGTGCTTACTCCCGCTAACCCTCACACTCATTTCTTTGAAAGAAAAGAAAATGGGGAGATAGGACAGTGGTGAAAAGGGGCACAAAGAGGGAAAGACAGTAGGGAAAACAGCTCGGGATGTGCAGGACGGGTGTAGGGAATGACCATAGCTGCCCATTTCTTTTACAGCAACAGCTGTGCATATGCAATAATTTTGGAGGAAAATATGAAACCTTCCACCCCTGAGAGAGGGGTGAGGACAACAAAGTATGTTGTGCTGCCAATTAAATCACATTTTATACACCAAACAGACGTATGCAAAATGGGCAGCTATGTATGGGGTGTATTTTTTTTTTTTGAGCAGATTGCCCTTTTTTTTTCTTTTTCCAGGTCAGAGTGGAATCTGGGGTAGGGGATGTAGGTATATTTGGGGAGGTAGGTTGGGGAGGTAAACAGACAGGACAAACAAGATGCATACAGGGGTGTAATATGACACATGTGGGGGGTGAACAACATTGACGGGGAAGGATGTTTGGAAACTGCAAGCCCATGAGCTCACAGATGGCGACAGTGGAACTGAGATCCCCACCCATGGGCAATCACCACTGCACCTTCACAGACCAGAGGGAGGCTGTGCTGGGGGCTGCATAGGAGGGGTAGGCTCACCCATGAGACGCTCCACTCGTGCCTCAAGGATCAGTGACAGAACGCTGGATTTCCCTACGCACCACAGCCTGGATGGTTCGGAGGGTGAGAGGAGGCCCTCCTCCACCCACACTTGCATGGGGGGAACGAGCCCCATCCCCTGCAGATCTTCCACCCATAGTTGGCACAGGCCCAATGGAGGAGGAGGTCCCGGGCTTGGCACCAGACCTGCTGCTGCCAGGTGCCATCGCCAGCTGAGGTGGGACAGGTGGGTCCACTGGGACCGGCCTTCCCATACGTTCTATGTTTAGGAGGATTTAATGACAATATGGGTTGGTAACAGCCAACAGCATTCCAAATTATTTGTGACAGCATGCCGTAGTATTCCTATTAACCCAACACACCAGAGTTCCAACAGTTGAACAGCAAGCATAACACATGCATATATAGAACAACAGTGGACATTCCAACAGCATGCAGGATTAATTGGGTGGCAACAGGCCACCAAGATTGTGGTATTTGAACAGGGCACATGCATCAAAGTAAATGCAGATATTTATAAACCAATAGGACATATGTCCTAACAAATGTTTTGAGATTAGACATACC
>NC_056746.1:77175473-77182973 GCF_019279795.1 Protopterus annectens
TTAACAAGGACATATGTACTCTGCAAACTCTGAACACAACCCAGTTCAGATTTGTTAAAGGTAGATCATGCCTATAAAACATGGTTGACTTCTTTGAGAAAGTTACCAAGACCCTGGACAAAAGAAAGACAGTACGTTCCACCTATCCTGACCTAGCTAAGGCATTTTACACAATCACCCACTCAGGTAATATATAGAAACTCTCCCATTTGGTAGCCAACTGGGTCACAGATAGGACACATACTGTCAAAGCAGGTGACTTCACAAAGACCAGCTACCATTGGCATACCACAGAGTTCTGTGCCGGGCCCCTTACTGTTTGGAATTTAATTCTCAGAAGTCCAAGCAAACTTGGACAGGCTGTGGCTAACCAAGTACGCTGCTAATTGCAAATTGGAAGCAATCATTGAGTCCCCCAGGGATGTTAGTATACTGTAGGCAGGGTTAATGCGGACAACTAATCAGTGCTAAAGCCATGGATTAAAGCTAAATGCAAAAAAAATGTGCTAGTATTCCCTTTGGAAAAGCTGGCATCTCTGATAATTACATTATACACAGCACCCCCCTAAGAATAGACCCAGTGGTACATGGTTTGGGTACTCAGGTTGATAGCAATCTGAACTCTGACCATCACATATTCATGGTAGTAAAGAAATCCTTCTATGTGGCACAATTTATAAGTAAATGTACCATATCTAGATCTAAGGATGTTATAATTCCATCAGACAAATAATTGAGTACATGTACCACACCAAACACCTGCAACAATTGCAGAGACACTGAGGTTCTCACTAAGAAATTACAAGGTACACAAAACAAGTCTTAAGAGGAAAGACTGAAAGCCCTGTCACTGTATTCTGTCTCCTACAGGTTGCTAAGGGGTGACGTGTGCCTGGCTTACAGTGCAGTCTCTGACCCGGTCATAATGGAAACGCTACACATTTGCAAATCAAATTGCACAAGGATCACTCGCTCCAGGGTTCTTAACCTATCCTCTGACATAAACAGGTCATGCTGGAGAGAGAGATACATCTCCCAGACACTCCGTCTTCTCTGAATAAACTTCCAATTCATATGAAAAAAACCCTCCTTGATCCTCTTCAAATGCAACCTAGATCAATGTATGAATGACTGCAGATTCACTCCTAGGGTAGCACCCATACCTCTTCTGGATAGAGGAAGATTGCATTAGCTACCATATAACTTCGTCTTTACAGACTTTACTTACCTAACCACCAACAATTGAGGCAACTCAGGATAAATATGGCTAGGCTTGTCAGGGCTCTAGGGACATTAGCCTAGTAACATGAACCTATGAACCTACAAACATTGCCTTTTATGCAATCCCATCAGTTATTTCTTCAAAGTCTCTCATACATAAGATACTTATAAAATGCAACCTCAAGCAATGTTTATTTATTCTGTTCCATGAAAAAAATTGCAATTACTAAGTAAACTCCTGCGCACAGTACAAGAAGACAGATAATCATTTTCAAATTCAGGATTAAAAAAAAAATCATTCCATAACAGCATGATTAACATGACACAGTTCAGTTCACTACTCCTCCCAGTACAAGTATTTCTCCTGCCTTTATGTATCATTCAGATTCTCTTATCAAGATTCTCTCCATCATCTGTTTTATAAAGTATGAAATGAAAACCTCCAGATTACTTAAGTAGGTATTCCATATTAACTAGGACACCCTTACCCCTTAAACCTGCAAGTAACACTTTGGCAGGGATCATGTCAGAATACCAGTTTGTCAAAAAATCTTAGTTGCCATTCATCATCTGTTTTGTCTGTCAGTCTCAGAGTGGTATTACTGCCACTCCTCGTTCATATAGTGGTAAGTATCTTTGCCTATCGCATGGGAGACTGGGGTTTGATCCCCCCGATGGGGAGGCAACTTTTTTAGGACGGCATAGTGGTGCAGTGGTAACAAGCAAGCAACAAGAAGTTCCTTGGTTCAATTCTCAGCTGGGGTGCCTTCTGTATGGAGTCTGCATGTCTTCCCTGTATTAGTGTGGGTTTCCTCTGGGTGTTCCGGTTTCCTCCCACGTTTCAAAGACATGCATCTGGGACCATTTCTCCCCTGGCCTCCACTGAAAACTGGCTTTGTTCCAAGCCAGAATTTCCCAGTTAAGAAAATAAATAACAGCTGGGATTTCTATTTGTTGTGCTGTATTACATATGTAGCATTACTTGAGTATTAAGCTCTGTAGTAAAATAAGATTGATTGATCAATGCATGCCATATAAATACTCCATGGGTTACAGTTGTATATAATAATAACATTTAAATTAAGCATACCTTTGTGTACTGGGCCTGCTAGGTAACCCAGTATCATAGTGATTTGTCTCAATATTGCATCTTTCAGTAACTGGCAAGTTAGCCTTTGCAAAAAAAAAAAAAAAAAAAAAAAAAAACAGTACAAATCTGTGATCAAAGTTGATGAATGCAACTGCCCTCTTCTTTCTTTGGCAACTGACCTTGGGGCAAGGAAGCATAAAATAAATACAGAAATAAATAAATAAACAAGAAAATAAAACATCTATTTTGTCCATCTAGGGTTTTTCGCTATTTCACTCAGATAATCTAATAAAGTTATTGATTATTAGACTGTCTAAGAACTTTCAGTAAATAACTAATGCACTGTCTTAGCTGGGATGATGGCCGTACATTTTCACATTGTCATTTAATATAAACACCCTGCGTTCAATATCCTAAAATATTAGGATCATGGCTTTCAATTTGCATGGATTGCATTCCTCCTTTGTCAATAAAAATGACAAAGTTTTACAATTCTAATGACTGCATGAATAACGCATGACTTTTAATATCATGAAAGTAATTTTCTGTCAAAAATTAAATATTAAAATGAAAGAAAGCAATAACTGATAGTGCCAACATTTTACCAGCAAATAGATTAACACCACATGGTAGGCTGGTTTCAGATTTATTTCCTTTGAACTGAGACTAATATATTTTCAGGTCTGAAATAATTTATTACAGAACTGTAATAAACTGATATCACATACCACATGTACAGAATTAAGTTACAAGTGTGTGCACTGAACCATGGAAAAAAACGCTCTCTACAAACCAACTAAACATTTTCACTCTCTTTCATGCTGCTATAATTTTTCCTGGGTACTTTAGAACATAACAGCATAAAAAAAGATAACCCAAACACCGTGTAATGTCTATCACATAAAATGGTATTTTCTATGCAAGGCCATCAGTCATGTTTTTGATGTTGTAAATTAATACTGAATCTAACATTTCGGGTACTACCTTGGGTACAGTTGGTTGCGCACATATTCTGTATCTCTATAAGTCCTTATTTTACTAACTTCAAAACAAGGGAACTCTGACTAGTATAGGTGTCTATAGTTGTAGCATATATAGTTGTCTTTATGACTGACAGTATCTTTACTAATTGATATTTATATCTCACTCATCAGAAACGTGAAGTTCTCTGCTCAGTTGAACAATGGCTAACATGATATGTATACTGATTTATTTCGTTTTTTTTACTTCACTTCTTGCAAAAAATATATATATACATACACACACACACGCACACACACACACACACACACACACACACACACACACACACACACTGAGACAGCAATGTTTCTGCGATGTGCATACTGTTTACATTTTTACTACACCTTTTGTACGTATTCTTATGAACCTCCTCGAATTTTGGCAGAGATCTGTTTTACTCTGCTGTGTGCTATATTTGTATAATAAAATAAATGCCTTATCTGTAAGGGATGTTTTTTTTTAATAGTTCACCGCTTTTCTCTCCTGGCTTCATATAAAAAAATGGGTAATAAATCAGATGGAAATCCTGTTTGTCAAATCATACATAATCATATAAATAAACATTTAGATTAGGAAAAACAGTATGAACAAAAACTTTTGTTTTCTCTTTTTATCATTAGATGTCATGATCTAAATGCCCTTGATAACTATTTATCTCACTCATCAGAAACATGACTTTCTCTGCTCAGTTGAGCAATGGCTAACGTGATGGAACATAACTGAAGAGGAAGTTGTTTTTATATTTCTGAATATGCAGATATGCAGTGTCTGCTTGGTCTATGAATGCAAGACTGTGTAACACTACATCAGATATAAGTTGTTTTATAGTTGTAGAAATAGTGCCCTAAGAGTTATAATATGTTGAAATGTACCCGGTGATTCAATAAAGGGCCTAACACAAGCTGTATGGCTTATGTTGAAAAGGCACTTTTCCCATGAAGAGCTAATTTGCGATTAAGAACATTCGCCACCATGAGCTAAGGCCTCATTATTGACTAAATTGCAGTTACTACGGTGATGTGTAGGTCAGTGCTGATCTGTGCATGGTAGGAGTAAGGTGCTGCATATATAGGCACAATAGCCACCAGCCCCCCCCCCGTCACTCTTCCACTCTGAAAGGTATACATTCAAACACACAAACACACACACACACACACACACACACACACACACACACACACACACACACACACACACACACACCATAATCCTCCTACCTAAATGAATAGCTTGTCTCCCCTCCTGTAGTTTCCTTCCACTCCTGATCACCATAATAGTTTGTTTGCCATTATGGCACATTTGTAAAATCCCTGGTGTCTAGTGTTTTCTCTATCACCAATCCCTGAAATAACTGAAGTGCCATTACAGGACATATCTAACGTGTTGGTGACCAGTGTCTCCCTCACCTGTGACCATTGTAATAATGTAAGTACCATTATCACACTGCCCTAGTGGCTATTGTATCCCCCAAACTCAATCACCATAGTGATGTCACTGCCATTGTGGCACTCAACTATACTGTTTCTCTAGTGAATTATCACCCCCCAATCCCCATACTCCTGTCATCACCATTATGGAAATTACACTTACCATTATCCCTGGTGTCTAGTACCACCCCCCTAATCCCTGTACTGATGCTTGTACCACTAAGGCACTTATGATGAATGTATCCCTGGAATCAAGCGCCCCCCCCCCACCACTTAATCCTGTGTTATGGTCATGTAAGGCAGCTGAACATGGTCGTTTCACCATGGTCAGTATGACAATGTGCTGGGGACAGCTGTGCTGATCTATACATCTGAACAATATCTTGAATCCCTTGGTGTGAGAATGGCCTCCTGGATGAGGTTCTGGGGCAGAGAGTACATGGCTAATTAGCATATGTTTCTCTCCAGATTGCCTCATTAGCATTCATTACAGCTGCAGGGCTGCCCTTTGTGGTGTTGCACATCTTCATGCTAGAGTACTATGTAGCACCATGTTAGGGTAGTTGCTGAATGTCAAAAAGGTACCATGATGGGTACCTTCCTGAATCCACCCATATTCTCCAAAATGTCCTATTTTTTTAATACTACTGTAATCCAAAAAAAGTCACTATGCAACAACATTAAAAGACATTCTCATGCAATAAATACTTATTTTATTTAAAATGTATTAATCACATTCCAGTAAACACTGACCCCATAGGCAATCACACACACATACTACCTTACTGTGGCCACAAACAGTATGGAATATTTAGCACAATATG
The DNA here is from genome assembly GCF_019279795.1 of Protopterus annectens. Lineage (NCBI taxonomy): Eukaryota > Metazoa > Chordata > Ceratodontiformes > Protopteridae > Protopterus > Protopterus annectens. The sequence goes on from NC_056746.1 coordinate 77,181,059, forward strand.
CTTGGCATTTGCATAATCTGACTGCCCTCTGTTCATTCATGATAAATAATAACTGTACTATGTAAAAGGAGGATGGATTCAGGAAGTGAGAGTGCATGGGGTGAAACATCCATCACTGAGTCCACAAGTCTAAATGAGTCAGTAAGTGGTTTTGTTGTTCCTCAGTATATGACAGAAGTGAGAGTGCATAGGGGTGAAACATCCAGCTCTGAGTCCACAAGTCTAAATGAGTCAGTAAGTGGTTTTGTTGTTCCTCAGTATATGGCAGAAGTGAGAGTGCATAGGGGTGAAACATCCAGCTCTGAGTCCACAGGTCTAAATGAGTCAGTAAGTGGTTTTGTTGTGCCTCAGTATCTGACATAGTCATCACTGGTAAGTGTGCTGTTCATTTCAGCTGTCTTACAATAGCCCCCTTTTAATAGTGTGTTTGGTTAGTGTTATTACCAAAACTGTTTATTATTGAAAATAAATTGTTATTGAAGGCATTGGAGGCAGCTACATGCAACAACTCATCACAGGTTTGCACTTTTTTGCAAGGACTTGTAAGTATCTAAAGAGAGTAGGACCATGACTCTGTACTGGAACTAGTCAGTCTCCTGCCTGTTTCTGCAATCAGGGGCTTTACTTCAAGGGAGGGGAAAACTATTGATTACACCCATTCTCCTAATTTTGTTACATGGCATATTTGTTCATGATTAACAAACAACTTTAGATATAGGCAAATGTATCAGTTGTTGGTGTCCCGTCATGGCATACTCATTCAGAGTGAATAAACAACCCTGGGTGAAGGCAAGTATCTGTGTTACAGAATAATCAGTTGCAGGTGCCCCACCAAGTTCTGAAAGGGTCTAATTCACCTAAAAGTCATAAAATGAGGTGGAACTCTTATTAGCTTGGTTTTGCAAATGCAACAGACTGGAGAGTTGTCATAAATACAGACATCAATAAAAGTGACTACAGGCACATGGCCATGCAAACTGTTTGCTGTTCAGTCCAGCATGCTATGACTGCTGGTCATAAGATTAGTCTTTGTTGATAAGGATATGGTATGTTGAAGAACCATTGATACACGAGTATCTCTGCTTGTTAAATTCTGCAACACAGTAGAGTCACTACTAATATTCAGTAATATTAGTTTATGCTTTATATTTACTGTTATCCATGAGGTAAACTTAGCTAGGTTGTCAAGTTATTGAGGTAACTGAGGTTGGTAGGTAGGTACACACAAATAACACTTTATTCTTGCCATGTAGTAAAATCCAGGTTAGTCTGAAAAGCTCTATGAACCTTTTGATGCAAAGAAATGAGCAAGAACTTTTGAGGCCTGAAATGATTCCTTTGTATACAGAAGCAAATCTTTTGTGTTGTTTCTCATTCTCTCAAACAAGTATAACCATAGGCAGAAACTTCACTGTTGAAAGTGCCAAGCTCCAATTATGTTTATGATGTTCCACAGATATCAAGAATGTTATTTGCCAACACAAAAACATAAATTCAAGTTTGGGTACTTTTCCAACAATACTCCTATAACTGGCATGGTGCAGTTTAAGCCCTTTACCCACAGCCCATATTCTGACTAAGTTTATAGTGCAGAAGTCCAAGACTGGGTTGGATGTCTCCATGGCAAACTATGTTCTTTTTTTGTGTGACAAAAGGTCTTAAACCCAAGACTGGCATCACAGAAATTAACTCTGACTTTTAAAGCAGGGAGTTTTAAGCTGGTTTTATAATTGTAGGGTTACTACAGGGAAAGGGATAGCGGAGGAGAGACTAGTTTCCTTCATGCTAGATCTGGTCAGAGTGCATGTATTAGTAAGAGTGATGTACTAGCATCACTTATTTGGGAAAAGCTAAGTTGAATAACATTTGAAAAATGACAAGTGGTTAAGCACACAGATGGAGAATAGAATGGAAA
>NC_056746.1:77187973-77330473 GCF_019279795.1 Protopterus annectens
GTATGTTCACCTGATTCCTTTTCTTCTCGGACACTAATAGTCTGTTGTAATATAAGATATTTCTGGTCCATTATACTTGGATACAAAGATTGCTGCTATTGCATGGATAGCTTGTACTCATCCGTATTCATTAAGAGAAATGGCTAAAATATTAGTGCTACTTTCCATGATCCCCTTTATTCCATGAAAGGAGCACACAGTTCTTTCACTGCACTCTGTCCCTTCCCCTGCCTAATGCTGCCAGTCCCTGGTTTCGCTGATGAAATATACCTCTTAAGGTCTGTTTGTTAACTATATCACATGTCCCTTCAGTCTGTGGAATAAAAACAACTACATGTTGTAAAATATTAATAATCAGATTTATATTATATTGCCAGCTAGTTCAGTAAAGTGGCTTTATGCCATTAACAAGATTAAAAATTAATATTAGAACTTTTTTAAGCAATTGCAGTACTCTGACTTCAGAAGAGAACTACTAACAACCAGTGCTGATATATACAGGCTATACTTTTAATTCAAAACTACATTATTGATTACAACTCTTGAAGAGATAGTTCAAAAATACCAGAGGTAAACAGCTTAAGTGGGTAAGTTTATAATGAAGACACTGTAGAAAATGCATCTATTAATGAATTAAATGTGTGTTCCAAATATTGGCAAAGAAATATAGGCATGTAAAATTAAAATAAAGTAAATATAGCAAAGCAATTTGTTTTTTTTTCTGACTTGGAGCTCATCCTATGTAAAAATAAGGATTAGACTTGATTTAAAAAATCAGCTATCCCTTTATGTCAGAAGTAGCACAACCAAAAAACTAATGTAATGCAGCTCTCCAAGGTTGGAGTATGGGGATGAAAATTTCCATGCAGAAGTGATAGTCTTCTAAGTTTATAACTGTAAATTAGTAGAAAGGCTGTCATTGTGAGGGATGATTTATTAATTTTAACAACACAAGTTTCAACATTTTGTAATGGGTATTCTAGAGTTCAGATACAGTAATCTTTCTGCATTGTAGATTTGTTTTTTCTGAGATTTAATTTTTACAAATTGATTTTATTTAGAAAACCTGTTAATTTATCACATGTTTAAAGCAATGGTAAAAAATATTGCAATTTTCAGTGAAAAAAAATTCAGAGAAAGTTGCAAACATAGACCAAAATTATTTTTAGAGAACTTAAATGTGATTTGTATGCAGAAAGGTGCATACAACTGTTAAATAATCAAAAATGTAATTTTCAGAGTACTGTAAAGAAATAAGCTGAGTAGGTGTAATTAAAGTCATGGAAAAATATTCATGTTTCTAAACGTCAAGGTTTTTAAAGTTTGTTTATCATAAATGTTCCTGTATCATTTCATATGAATTAGTCTAAAAGATTCTGAGCTACTGTTCAGAAGTTAATTTAGCATGAAGACTGTGAAATCACATTTCAGGGTATAAAAAAAAAAAAAAAAAATGTTGCAAGGATCTGAAAACTGATTGCTTCTATATTCATAGCATATTGTGAAGAAATATATCATCACGAAAGTCCAGGGTGAAACATATTACTGAGTAAAATATCTTTTCATAAATCATGATAGAAACCAAAATCACAGAGCTTTAATAGCATTGTGTGTTGAAGAAAAACATGCTGAAGAATTGGGTTTTCTGTTTTCAGTAGAGATTTAATCTCCGAGCACAGTATACAAAAGCACAATATTAAGAAATTATATATCATATCCTGCTGCGAGCCAGTACTAGATATGATACTAATTTGCCTCAAAACAAATGTTTTACATTCCATAATTATTTCAGCTGTAATTGATGCAGTAATAGGAAACGTGTATGGTAACAGTACTGAATACACAACCAATCATCTCTATAAAGGTACATTTTGTAGGGTAATGTCCAGCTAATCAAGATGTTGTAGAATGAGGCAGAGAAGAAAAATGAAACATACATAAATAAGATGTTGAAAATCAGCTAACATGACAATTAGTTCTATATGCATGGATATCTTATTATTTAATCTCTTGCTAAATAATTTAGATGATGTCAAAATGCTTATCTGTCATCAGGTGGTATTGCCTAGTTAATTGAAAAGCAAGCTAGGATCTGAAAGTTAGAAGCTCCAATATTCATTAAGATAGGTTATAAACTACTGCTGAAAACTTGGAGCAAAACCTTGAAAACTGCCAATGTTATGAGCAAGCACTATATTTGCTTTCAAGCTCAAATTTATGTGTCCAAAAGGGCAGCAACATGTGTTGCTTCTCATAAGAATCAAGGCACTAAGCATGCTATTAAAAAACAAAACAAAAAAAACCCAAAAAAAACAGAAACACAGCAAAACTGTTTGATTTCTTTTACTTTAACACACTGGTACCTCGGCCATTCGCCTTCAACGGACAAAATACAAATACAAACAACCAACTTTATATACATGGGTCCAAACCCCAATTAATCCAATTAAATATTAATTAAAAAATTGCAACTTATTTAAAATGCTAGATACACAATTTTACTACGTACACATTTTTAAAGTGATACATGCACATTTTCTTTTATTATATCAAACACAGCCATCCTAAATATTTTAAATAACTTATTTAAAATAAATCATTTAAATACAGTTAATTCAAAACTGATTAATAAGCTATTCTACTAAACTTTTGTATATAAAAATACATACACACACATACACACACACACACACACATATATATATATATATATATATATATATATATATATATATATATATATATATATATATAAAACATTTATGTAAACCCAGAAAACATGACAATGCAAATTTCATTAATGCAAATATTTATAAATATGAAAGAAAGTAAACTTACTAAAAATGTTTTCATATATTAACCTCAAGATTGAGACCTCTAGGAAATAAGGTCCCATAATTGAGAATGAACTTACTTTCCAACTCATTCAACCTTCTCACCCCCCAACTAACACAGGTTGTGCCAGAATACTAAAGAAAAAGGAACTAGTGCTCCCCCCACGGATATTCACAAAGTGTTCAGCAACTGGACTCTTAACATTTCTATTGCTGATATCCCTCAAGTGTTCCATGATCCTAACCTTTACTGCTTTTTTTGTTTGACCACTATACCATTTTACATTTGCACATCCACACCTCACAATATAAACTATACCACAAGAATTACAAACAAAATTACCCCAACAAATAAATGTTCTACTATTTATAAATGTGCCAGAGATGGTTTTAATAAAATTGCAAACCTTACAGCGTCTAAAAGCAGAAACACCCACATCAGCATCTGGGCCTTTAGTTAAGGGCATATTCAATAATTCCTTTAAGTTGGCATATCTACCATATGAAAATCTAACATACTTTGGAAACAAATTACCAACTGTAACATCTTCACAAACTATATACCAAAGGTCCAAAAGTGCCCTTCTCATCATCTCTGAAAAACCAGAATATCGAGAAATGAAGAAGAGCATTTTATCATCACCGGCATTGGCAACCAAATCCTTATTCATAACTACGTTATGGCTACTCATAGCTTTTTTACCAGATTTTATTTCCAATGCCTCATTTAACACCTGATTTAAATGCTCAACCTTGTAACCTCGCTTAACCAGCCTGTCATTAGCTTCCCTTACAAATTTCTTTTTAAACCTCACTTCAGAGATGTTTCTGCAAATGCGCTTAAATTCCCCCAAGGGCAATGATTTTAACAAATGGGGAGGATGCATACTATCTGCGTGCAGAAAATTGTTAACTGATGTACCCTTCCTGAACGGTCTATATTGAATTTTCTTCCAACTGTCCACATACAGTACTACATCCAAAAAGTGAATGCAAAAATCATCTTTTTTCATAGAAAACCTTAAACCATGACTATTCGAATTTAACTCGTTAAAAAATTAATCAAATTCATTGGCATTACCCCTACACAGAAAAATAAGGTCATCTATAAATCACTTGTAAATCAATACGTGCTTCTTAAAGAAATCAGTACTATAGACGAAAAATTTTTCAAAATATCCCATATACAAAATTGCATATGTTGGAGCATAAGAAGCCCCCATCGCTGTACCCTTATGTTGCAAAAACACATCACCATCAAATTTAAAATAATTGTGAGAAAGGCAAAATTCAAGCAACTGAATAACAAAACCAGTTTTAGGCCCATCCCCCATGATATTCCAAATGGCATCAAAACCCCATTTAGTCTGAATGTTGATGTAAAGTGAATTTATATCAACAACAACCCAATAACAATCATCATACCATTCCACTGTATTAAATAACTTACATAATTCCTCACTATTTTTAAGATGGGCAGGTACTTTACTTAAATATGCTTTCAATAAAGAATCCAAAAACAGACCTACATTTTGTAAGTATCAACCTACCTCAGAAATGATGGGCCTACCAGGTGGTTTGCTTAAGCTCTTATGTATTTTAGGCAGTGCATAAGAAATTGGATCAACAGGCTTTACAATATACAATTTTTTAACATTTTCCTTAGTAAGAAAGCCCAAACACTCTCCTCTTTCCAAAATCTTAAGCAATTCGGCATTATATTCATTCACACTGGGTTGTGATTAAATTTGATATAGCCTTCACTAACAACCAATAAATCACAAACCATTTTCTTATATTCTTGCTTATTCATAAGAACCCAATTACCCCCCTTGTCTGCCTGTCTAAATGCATAATCACTCAATTTTGCCCTCAACACATTCAAACTTTCCCACTCACATTTAGTGATGTTAAAGCTTTTTTTACCCTTAACAAGCATTCGATAGTCATGTTCAATTCTCCTATAGAACATTTGCTCAAATAGAGTTATAGCAGATGAACGTTTAGGTGGCATGAAATTACTTACATTAGGTAAATGGGGAACCAGCAATTTCTCATAGCCAATAGAAAAACCACCACCATCAGAAATAGAATCATCATTTAAAGAAACAACACAGTTCAAGTCAGGAACAAACATATTTTCTTCATCACCAGGGATATCATAAATAGAAACATTCAAAAGCGAATCATCCCCATTCAAGTTAACTTCATTATTAACAACATCTTTATCTTTACCAAAAAATACAGTAAGATGCAATTTTCTACAAAACTTTTTAGCTTCAGTTAATGCATCAGCCAATGAAGGCACCTTAAAAGGCACAAATTTTGTCCCCTTCATTAGCAAAGAAATAGCTGAGCTACATAATTGCATATCAGATAAATTTATTATTTTTAAAGTATCTGGTTCCTGAAACGCACTTCCATTACTTACATTAATAAAAACAAAAGAGTCCAATTCAGCATCAGCTGCCACTTCCGCAGCAGCATCTGTCCCCCATTACACAAACCAAAGGGCGAGCACAAAGTTCCTTCATTTAGACAGCTGGTAACATAATTTCCACATAACAAGTTCAGCGATCCTTCTTCCCCTTGTAGCGACTCTTTCTCAACTTTCCCTGCTGTTGAACATTTGTCCCAGCTGCCACATTCTCATTAACCTGTGATTGCGAGGAATCCAACACAATTTCACCATCAGTATTTTCAAGGGAAACACTTTTTTTAGAGGAAATGTCTAGTGACGAGGCTGGAGAATCACGAAATGTTGACATGCGGCCACCTTTCCTCCTATTTTTCAACAACCGCGAATTACGCTGCCAGCCAAAGACCAGACCATTATCAAAGTCATTTAAATCATGTAGGAGCTTCTTTGTCTTTCTATCAGTTACCTCTGACTCATAATCACCCAATTTGCTATTCAGCTCATTTATTTTCTTAGAAAAAGACTCACTAGAAATGGAGGTACGCGATTTCTGCTGCAGATCGACTATTTGTTGTTGAAGCTTCTCTCTATTCCTATTATTCCTTTTTTATCAGCACATGAATCCACCCTAAGGTGCAGTCAGTTGAAACTTGCCTCCATTCATGCAAAAAATCCTGCTCATCTTCCGTGAAGTTACCAGCCAGCAGCTTATCAATTCTTAACCCCCTCGGTGTCACTTTCATACCGATATACTTTTCAAGTAGCTTGGTATCATAGTAAAGGTTCAATTCTTTAATCATCAGACGCTCAAGTTGAACAAATTGAAAGTTACAGTCCATCTCACCAGATGCTTGCCAAAAGTCATGATTTGCAAGTTTCACTTCTCGTTCCTTAATCAATTCAGCAAACAATAGCTTATTAACATCTGTTGTGGTTCGAAATACCCCAGGAACTGTGTCTGCCACATCCAAAGACATTACAAAATAAAGTGTACTTCACAACTCCATCACTTCACCGAAACATATATTAAAAAACAAAAAAAAGAGGCAGAAACACAGCAAAACTGTTTGATTTCTTTTACTTTAACACACTGGTACCTCGGCCATTCGCCTTCAACGGACAAAATACAAATACAAACAACCAACTTTATATACATGGGTCCAAACCCCAATTAATCCAATTAAATATTAATTAAAAAATTGCAACTTATTTAACATGCTAGATACACAATTTTACTACGTACACATTTTTAAAGTGATACATGCACATTTTCTTTTATTATATCAAACACAGCCATCCTAAACATTTTAAATAACTTATTTAAAATAAATCATTTAAATACAGTTAATTCAAAACTGATTAATAAGCTATTCTACTAAACTTTTGTATATAAAAATACATACACACACATACACACACACACACATATATATATATATATATATATATATATATATATATATATATATAAAACATTTATGTAAACCCAGAAAACATGACAATGCGAATTTCATTAATGCAAATATTTATAAATATGAAAGAAAGTAAACTTACTAAAAATGTTTTCATATATTAACCTCAAGATTGAGACCTCTAGGAAATAAGGTCCCATAATTGAGAATGAACTTACTTTCCAACTCATTCAACCTTCTCACCCCCCAACTAACACAGGTTGTGCCAGAATACTAAAGAAAAAGGAACTAGTGCTCCCCCCACGGATATTCACAAAGTGTTCAGCAACTGGACTCTTAACATTTCTATTGCTGATATCCCTCAAGTGTTCCATGATCCTAACCTTTACTGCTTTTTTGCTTTTTTTGTTTGACCACTATACCATTTTACATTTGCACATCCACACCTCACAATATAAACTACACCACAAGAATTACAAACAAAATTACCCCTACAAATAAATGTTCTACTATTTATAAATGTGCCAGAGAGGGTTTTAATAAAATTGCAAACCTTACAGCGTCTACAAGCAGAAACACCCACATCAGCATCTGGGCCTTTAGTTAAGGGCATATTCAATAATTCCTTTAAGTTGGCATATCTACCATATGAAAATCTAACATACTTTGGAAACAAATTACCAACTGTAACATCTTCACAAACTATATACCAAAGGTCCAAAAGTGCCCTTCTCATCATCTCTGAAAAACCAGAATATCGAGAAACAAAGAAGAGCATTTTATCATCACCGGCATTGGCAACCAAATCCTTATTCATAACTACGTTATGGCTACTCATAGCTTTTTTACCAGATTTTATTTCCAATGCCTCATTTAACACCTGATTTAAATGCTCAACCTTGTAACCTCGCTTAACCAGCCTGTCATTAGCTTCCCTTACAAATTTCTTTTTAAACCTCACTTCAGAGGTGTTTCTGCAAATGCGCTTAAATTCCCCCAAGGGCAATGATTTTAACAAATGGGGAGGATGCATACTATCTGCGTGCAGAAAATTGTTAACTGATGTACCCTTCCTGAACGGTCTATATTGAATTTTCTTCCAGCTGTCCACATACAGTACTACATCCAAAAAGTGAATGCAAAAATCATCTTTTTTCATAGAAAACCTTAAACCATGACTATTCGAATTTAACTTGTTAAAAAAATTAATCAAATTCATTGGCATTACCCCTACACAGAAAAATAAGGTCATCTATAAATCACTTGTAAATCAATACGTGCTTCTTAAAGAAATCAGTACTATAGACGAAAAATTTTTCAAAATATCCCATATACAAAATTGCATATGTTGGAGCATAAGAAGCCCCCATCGCTGTACCCTTATGTTGCAAAAACACATCACCATCAAATTTAAAATAATTGTGAGAAAGGCAAAATTCAAGCAACTGAATAACAAAACCAGTTTTAGGCCCATCCCCCATGATATTCCAAATGGCATCAAGACCCCATTTAGTCTGAATGTTGATGTAAAGTGAATTTATATCAACAACAACCCAATAACAATCATCATACCATTCCACTGTATTAAATAACTTACATAATTCCTCATTATTTTTAAGATGGGCAGGTACTTTACTTAAATATGCTTTCAATAAAGAATCCAAAAACAGACCTACATTTTGTAAGTATCAACCTACCCCAGAAATGATGGGCCTACCAGGTGGTTTGCTTAAACTCTTATGTATTTTAGGCAGTGCATAAGAAATTGGATCAACAGGCTTTACAAGATACAATTTTTTAACATTTTCCTTAGTAAGAAAGCCCAAACGCTCTCCTCTTTCCAAAATCTTAAGCAATTCGGAATTTTATTCATTCACACTGGGTTGTGATTAAATTTGATATAGCCTTCACTAACAACCAATAAATCACAAACCATTTTCTTATATTCTTGCTTATTCATAAGAACCCAATTACCCCCCTTGTCTGCCTGTCTAAATGCATAATCACTCAATTTTGCCCTCAACACATTCAAACTTTCCCACTCACATTTAGTGATGTTAAAGCTTTTTTTACCCTTAACAAGCATTCGATAGTCATGTTCAATTCTCCTATAGAACATTTGCTCAAATAGAGTTATAGCAGATGAACGTTTAGGTGGCATGAAATTACTTACATTAGGTAAATGGGGAACCAGCAATTTCTCATAGCCAATAGAAAACCACCACCATCAGAAATAGAATCATCATTTAAAGAAACAACACAGTTCAAGTCAGGAACAAACATATTTTCTTCATCACCAGGGATATCATAAATAGAAACATTCAAAAGCGAATCATCCCCATTCAAGTTAACTTCATTATTAACAACATCTTTATCTTTACCAAAAAATACAGTAAGATGCAATTTTCTACAAAACTTTTTAGCTTCAGTTAATGCATCAGCCAATGAAGGCACCTTAAAAGGCACAAATTTTGTCCCCTTCATTAGCAAAGAAATAGCTGAGCTACATAATTGCATATCAGATAAATTAATTATTTTTAAAGAATTTGGTTCCTGAAACGCACTTCCATTACTTACATTAATAAAAACAAAAGAGTCCAATTCAGCATCAGCTGCCGCTTCCGCAGCAGCATCTGTCCCCCATTACACAAACCAAAAGGGGAGCACAAAGTTCCTTCATTTAGACAGCTGGTAACATAATTTCCACATAACAAGTTCAGCGATCCTTCTTCCCCTTGTAGCGACTCTTTCTCAACTTTCCCTGCTGTTGAACATTTGTCCCAGCTGCCACATTCTCATTAACCTGTGATTGCGAGTAATCCAACACAATTTCACCATCAGTATTTTCAAGGGAAACACTTTTTTTAGAGGAAATGTCTAGTGACGAGGCTGGAGAATCACGAAATGTTGACATACGGCCACCTTTCTTCCTATTTTTCAACAACCGAGAATTACGCTGCCAGCCAAAGACCAGACCATTATCAAAGTCATTTAAATCATGTAGGAGCTTCTTTGTCTTTCTATCAGTTACCTCTGACTCATAATCACCCAATTTGCTATTCAGCTCATTTATTTTCTTAGAAAAAGACTCACCAGAAATGGAGGTACGCGATTTCTGCTGCAGATCGACTATTTGTTGTTGAAGCTTCTCTCTATTCCTATTATTCCTTTTTTATCAGCACATGAATCCACCCTAAGGTGCAGTCAGTTGAAACTTGCCTCCATTCATGCAAAAAATCCTGCTCATCTTCTGTGAAGTTACCGGCCAGCAGTTTATCAATTCTTAACCCCCTCGGTGTCACTTTCATACCGATATACTTTTCAAGTAGCTTGGTATCATAGTAAAGGTTCAATTCTTTAATCATCAGACGCTCAAGTTGAACAAATTGAAAGTTACAGTCCATCTCACCAGATGCTTGCCAAAAGTCATGATTTGCAAGTTTCACTACTCGTTCCTTAATCAATTCAGCAAACAATAGCTTATTAACATCTGTTGTGGTTCGAAATACCCCAGGAACTGTGTCTGCCACATCCAAAGACATTACAAAATAAAGTGTACTTCACAACTCCATCACTTCACCGAAACATATATTAAAAAACAAAAAAAAGAGGCAGAAACACAGCAAAACTGTTTGATTTCTTTTACTTTAACACACTGGTACCTCGGCCATTCGCCTTCAACGGACAAAATACAAATACAAACAACCAACTTTATATACATGGGTCCAAACCCCAATTAATCCAATTAAATATTAATTAAAAAATTGCAACTTATTTAACATGCTAGATACACAATTTTACTACGTACACATTTTTAAAGTGATACATGCACATTTTCTTTTATTATATCAAACACAGCCATCCTAAACATTTTAAATAACTTATTTAAAATAAATCATTTAAATACAGTTAATTCAAAACTGATTAATAAGCTATTCTACTAAACTTTTGTATATAAAAATACATACACACACATACACACACACACACACACACACACACACATATATATATATATATATATATATATATATATATATATATATATATATATAAAACATTTATGTAAACCCAGAAAACATGACAATGCGAATTTCATTAATGCAAATATTTATAAATATGAAAGAAAGTAAACTTACTAAAAATGTTTTCATATATTAACCTCAAGATTGAGACCTCTAGGAAATAAGGTCCCATAATTGAGAATGAACTTACTTTCCAACTCATTCAACCTTCTCACCCCCCAACTAACACAGGTTGTGCCAGAATACTAAAGAAAAAGGAACTAGTGCTCCCCCCACGGATATTCACAAAGTGTTCAGCAACTGGACTCTTAACATTTCTATTGCTGATATCCCTCAAGTGTTCCATGATCCTAACCTTTACTGCTTTTTTTGTTTGACCACTATACCATTTTACATTTGCACATCCACACCTCACAATTTAAACTACACCACAAGAATTACAAACAAAATTACCCCTACAAATAAATGTTCTACTATTTATAAATGTGCCAGAGATGGTTTTAATAAAATTGCAAACCTTACAGCGTCTACAAGCAGAAACACCTACATCAGCATCTGGGCCTTTAGTTAAGGGCATATTCAATAATTCCTTTAAGTTGGCATATCTACCATATGAAAATCTAACATACTTTGGAAACAAATTACCAACTGTAACATCTTCACAAACTATATACCAAAGGTCCAAAAGTGCCCTTCTCATCATCTCTGAAAAACCAGAATATCGAGAAACAAACCAGAGCATTTTATCATCACCGGCATTGGCAACCAAATCCTTATTCATAACTACGTTATGGCTACTCATAGCTTTTTTACCAGATTTTATTTCCAATGCCTCATTTAACACCTGATTTAAATGCTCAACCTTGTAACCTCGCTTAACCAGCCTGTCATTAGCTTCCCTTACAAATTTCTTTTTAAACCTCACTTCAGAGGTGTTTCTGCAAATGCGCTTAAATTCTCCCAAGGGCAATGATTTTAACAAATGGGGAGGATGCATACTATCTGCGTGCAGAAAATTGTTAACTGATGTACCCTTCCTGAACGGTCTATATTGAATTTTCTTCCAACTGTCCACATACAGTACTACATCCAAAAAGTGAATGCAAAAATCATCTTTTTTCATAGAAAACCTTAAACCATGACTATTCGAATTTAACTCGTTAAAAAATTAATCAAATTCATTGGCATTACCCCTACACAGAAAAATAAGGTCATCTATAAATCACTTGTAAATCAATACGTGCTTCTTAAAGAAATCAGTACTATAGACGAAAAATTTTTCAAAATATCCCATATACAAAATTGCATATGTTGGAGCATAAGAAGCCCCCATCGCTGTACCCTTATGTTGCAAAAACACATCACCATCAAATTTAAAATAATTGTGAGAAAGGCAAAATTCAAGCAACTGAATAACAAAACCAGTTTTAGGCCCATCCCCCATGATATTACAAATGGCATCAAGACCCCATTTAGTCTGAATGTTGATGTAAAGTGAATTTATATCAACAACAACCCAATAACAATCATCATACCATTCCACTGTATTAAATAACTTGCATAATTCCTCACTATTTTTAAGATGGGCAGGTACTTTACTTAAATATGCTTTCAATAAAGAATCCAAAAACAGACCTACATTTTGTAAGTATCAACCTACCCCAGAAATGATGGGCCTACCAGGTGGTTTGCTTAAGCTCTTATGTATTTTAGGCAGTGCATAAGAAATTGGATCAACAGGCTTTACAATATACAATTTTTTAACATTTTCCTTAGTAAGAAAGCCCAAACGCTCTCCTCTTTCCAAAATCTTAAGCAATTCGGCATTATATTCATTCACACTGGGTTGTGATTAAATTTGATATAGCCTTCACTAACAACCAATAAATCACAAACCATTTTCTTATATTCTTGCTTATTCATAAGAACCCAATTACCCCCCTTGTCTGCCTGTCTAAATGCATAATCACTCAATTTTGCCCTCAACACATTCAAACTTTCCCACTCACATTTAGTGATGTTAAAGCTTTTTTTACCCTTAACAAGCATTCAATAGTCATGTTCAATTCTCCTATAGAACATTTGCTCAAATAGAGTTATAGCAGATGAACGTTTAGGTGGCATGAAATTACTTACATTAGGTAAATGGGGAACCAGCAATTTCTCATAGCCAATAGAAAAACCACCACCATCAGAAATAGAATCATCATTTAAAGAAACAACACAGTTCAAGTCAGGAACAAACATATTTTCTTCATCACCAGGGATATCATAAATAGAAACATTCAAAAGCGAATCATCCCCATTCAAGTTAACTTCATTATTAACAACATCTTTATCTTTACCAAAACATACAGTAAGATGCAATTTTCTACAAAACTTTTTAGCTTCAGTTAATGCATCAGCCAATGAGGGCACCTTAAAAGGCACAAATTTTGTCCCCTTCATTAGCAAAGAAATAGCTGAGCTACATAATTGCATATCAGATAAATTAATTATTTTTAAAGTATCTGGTTCCTGAAACGCACTTCCATTACTTACATTAATAAAAACAAAAGAGTCCAATTCAGCATCAGCTGCCGCTTCCGCAGCAGCATCTGTCCCCCATTACACAAACCAAAAGGCGAGCACAAAGTTCCTTCATTTAGACAGCTGGTAACATAATTTCCACATAACAAGTTCAGCGATCCTTCTTCCCCTTGTAGCGACTCTTTCTCAACTTTCCCTGCTGTTGAACATTTGTCCCAGCTGCCACATTCTCATTAACCTGTGATTGTGAGGAATCCAACACAATTTCACCATCAGTATTTTCAAGGGAAACACTTTTTTTAGAGGAAATGTCTAGTGACGAGGCTGGAGAATCACGAAATGTTGACATACGGCCACCTTTCTTCCTATTTTTCAACAACCGAGAATTACGCTGCCAGCCAAAGACCAGACCATTATCAAAGTCATTTAAATCATGTAGGAGCTTCTTTGTCTTTCTATCAGTTACCTCTGACTCATAATCACCCAATTTGCTATTCAGCTCATTTATTTTCTTAGAAAAAGACTCACCAGAAATGGAGGTACGCGATTTCTGCTGCAGATCGACTATTTGTTGTTGAAGCTTCTCTCTATTCCTATTATTCCTTTTTTATCAGCACATGAATCCACCCTAAGGTGCAGTCAGTTGAAACTTGCCTCCATTCATGCAAAAAATCCTGCTCATCTTCCGTGAAGTTACCGGCCAGCAGCTTATCAATTCTTAACCCCCTCGGTGTCACTTTCATACCGATATACTTTTCAAGTAGCTTGGTATCATAGTAAAGGTTCAATTCTTTAATCATCAGACGCTCAAGTTGAACAAATTGAAAGTTACAGTCCATCTCACCAGATGCTTGCCAAAAGTCATGATTTGCAAGTTTCACTTCTCGTTCCTTAATCAATTCAGCAAACAATAGCTTATTAACATCTGTTGTGGTTCGAAATACCCCAGGAACTGTGTCTGCCACATCCAAAGACATTACAAAATAAAGTGTACTTCACAACTCCATCACTTCACCGAAACATATATTAAAAAACAAAAAAAAGAGGCAGAAACACAGCAAAACTGTTTGATTTCTTTTACTTTAACACACTGGTACCTCGGCCATTCGCCTTCAACGGACAAAATACAAATACAAACAACCAGCTTTATATACATGGGTCCAAACCCCAATTAATCCAATTAAATATTAATTAAAAAATTACAGCTTATTTAAAATGCTAGATAAACATTTTTACTGCATGCACATTTTTAAAGAGATACATGCACATTTTCTTTTATTATATCAAACACAGCCATCCTAAACATTTTAAATAACTTATTTAAAATAAATCATTTAAATACAGTTAATTCAAAATTGATTAATGAACTATTCTACTAAACTTTTCCTTTAGTATTCTGGCACAACCTGTGTTAGTTGGGGGGGGGGGTGATATGGTGAGAAGGTTGAATGAGTTGGAAAGTAAGTTCATTCTCAGTTATGGGACCTTATTTCCTAGGGATCTCAATCTTGAGGTTAATATACGAAAAAAAATTTTAGTAAGTTTACTTTCTTTCATATTTATAAACATTTGCTTTAATGAAATTTGCATTGTCATGTTTTCTGGGTTTACATAAATGTTATATATATACATATATATATATATATATATATATATATATATATATATATATATATATGTGTATTTTTATATACAAACGTTTGGTAGAATAGTTCATTAATCAATTTTGAATTAACTGTATTTAAATGATTTATTTTAAATAAGTTATTTAAAATGTTTAGGATGGCTTTGTTTAATATAATAAAAGAAAATGTGCATTTATCTCTTTAAAAATGTGCATGCAGTAAAAATGTGTATCTAGCATTTTAAATAAGCTGTAATTTTTTAATTAATATTTAATTGGATTAATTGGGGTTTGGACCCATGTATATAAAGTCGGTTGTTTGTATTTGTATTTTGTCCATTGAAGGCGAATGGCCGAGGTACCAGTGTGTTAAAGTAAAAGAAATCAAACAGTTTTGCTGTGTTTCTGCCTCTTTGTTTGTTTTTTAATAATATATGTTTCGGCGAAGTGGTGGAGTTGTGAAGTATACTTTACTAAGCGTACTATACCTGACCAACAGAACGCAACAGGTCCACAGTTACAGATACAGAGGTTTAATGGCAGAACAGGACCTTCCTTTGACATCCTAGAGTACATTACAGAAAAAGTTAACCTCCAACTCAAAGCTTGCATTATGATCTTAATCCAACTCACCAAAACAATCAAGAAGAATGTTGGCCACAAATGTATTCCTACCTGTCTGGAATATGTCTTCTCAATGCTACCTTTAAACCCAAAAATGATTTTTCGAGATTTCTCCCAAGACTTCTTCAAAAAAAGGGCTCTTCTTGAGCTCATTAAGATCACCCCACTTAACAAAATCAAAATAATAAAATGGAATGGAAGAGAAAGAATTAATAAAATAATGAATAAAGAATGAATAAAAGAATGAATAAAGAATGAACAAAAGAATGAATAAAAGAATGAATAAAGAATGAATAAAAGAATGAATAAAGAATGAACAAAAGAATTAATAAAAGAATGAATAAAGAATGAATAAAATAATGAATAAAGAATTAATAAAAGAATGAATAAAGAATGAATAAAGAATGAATAAAAGAATGAATAAAGAATGAATAAAAGAATGAATAAAAGAATGAATAAAGAATTAATAAAAGAATGAATAAAATAATGAATAAAGAATGAATAAAGAATGAATAAAAGAATGAATAAAGAAAGGAAGGAAGGAAGGAAGGAAGGAAAGAAGGAAGAAGATATTACCAGCAATAAAATAACTTTGTCACTAATAAAATGTGTGAGTTCATTAAACTTACACCTAGACATTTGCACCTGTGCACTACTCTGTGAAAATGTAACTGACTCCTAGTTAGAGCCAGGGCTGCACTTCTAGCCACAATTAGATTAGATAACCTTAATGGCAGAAGAAGACAATATGCCTCTCTAGTCTGTTTTTTAAGTATCTTAATGTTCTATCTCTTCTCCAGTCCTAACTTATTCCTTGTACTTTTGTCACCTCTCTCGTGCTAGAATGCCTCCGGGGACTCCCACCCTCCATGTTTTGCAGTAGCCCATGCAATGGGTCCACAACACTAATTATGAAAAGCATTTTCAGAAATCCAGGAAAGAGTTAGCACATCTGCTGACTCTGTGTCTTCCTTCAGCTCTCACCTTTTTTTTCAGAATGGTCACATTACATATCCCTGATATGATCCTGTGCTCTAATATGATATCTCTCATGTCATTTCTGGTTTCAGGTGATAAGAGCTCCAGTTCTCCTTTCCTCTGGCTACATTCTGTTCCTTCTGTGACATGGATGTTTCTGCTATCTGTCTTCTGAATTCCATCAGTATCATGTCTTTTCCGTATATGGCCACCAAAATTGCAAGCAATACTCAAAGTATGGTCTGATAAAGATTCTGCAGAGAGGAAGCATTACCTGTTTGTTTTATAATCTACCCCTGAATATACACAATATTCTCTTTGCTGTGATCATAGTTCACTCAGTCTGTTGTCAGTGGTCTACTCTAGGTGTGTTGAAGATGCCTGAATTCATCCTCTGCTCTGTTGCCATCCATTTCACTCATTCTATTTGGTATATGACACAAGTGTTGCTCTTGTCCATGTGTAGCACTTTCTAGTTTTCCAATGAACTTCTACTGTAACATTTTTTCATCCATTCCAAATGCTTTGCAAATCCCCCCTCCGTTCTCCATTCTTTTCCTATCTGTATGTCACCAATAAATAGACCAATCATGTCCTATTTTCCCACATATATGCCTATGATAAACCCAATGAAAAAATACTGGACTGACAACACATTCTTGCAGTACGCCACTATTCTTTTCCATAATTCCTGACATTATCTTTCTCAGGACAACTCTTTGCGCAACCATTCAAGTAGGCAGTTATCTATCTTGGATTGACCCAAACACCTCCAGTTTTCCAGTCAGTTTCCTGTTTTGAACAGACTCAAAGGTCTTGATGGATTCCAGGTATACTGAAAACTAATATCCCCTCCTCCATCAAGTTCACCAGTAAGTCAGTCATAAAAGTGGATCATACTTGACTGACCGCTCCTTCTGTTGTTTGCTATCCTGGAATTTGTTTGTCCTCTATAAATGATACCACCCTTACCCAAAGGGTTCTGTCCTTGCTACTGTTGTTAAACTAACAGACCTGTAATATTCTGGATATTTTTCTGCCATAAGTTGTTCAAGGTACAACAATTCCTGTTTTCCAGACCTGTGACATAGTTACAGTTGCCAACGGACTGCGTCATTGTGAGTTTTTTCACGCTGAGTTCTTAACCTTCAAATTGTGTAGCATAGTCTAAATACAGGTCTGCAGCATCCAGGGCTTCAGCTGCATGTTTTTAAACCCTTTTGAGGTATTCCAGCTACAAGTTAACTGTTTTTCTGCAAAAAAAAAAGTTCTAAGCTTGTTTTCCACCTTTCCTGTTACTAGAGTAGTCCAGATACAAATTTGCTGTATCCAGGACTGTTTTGTAAGTTTCTGAGTTCCCCAGAACTTTCTGTGTTAGAAGGAATCCTTCCAGCTTATCAGTGAGAGTGGTAAGCATTAGGTTACCCACCTACCACAAGATGAGTGGTTTCTACCTCTGAAATTGTAGTTTATTAGCTGTTTGGGCAATTTTTCTATCCCTTTCAACTTTCTGGTTTAAAAGCCCATGTTTGCATGGGTTTGTGCTTGTTTAAGCTCTGTGAATTCTGTTTTTGTGTCCTGCAGACCACAAGAGCAACAGAAAGGAGAAAGAGACTTTAAGTGCCTCCATTTTGATGTTTTTATGATTATACTGCTTTTGGCATTAATTTGAGTTGTTTTTTTCATTTAAATGCATTTATTTTAACTGTATTTGCTTTAATATTGCTACACACTCAAGTGTGCTAGCTTGTACTGCATTTAAAGTATATTACTGGTGCCAGAAAGTCTGCTCTTCAATTTTTCCCTTAGATCTTGCTAGACCTCTTCTCTCTTGTACTTTAATTAGCTTATTTACCTAGCACTTCATCAGGATTTGTGTAGCAATTATTGTAGCACACATAAGCACTATCAGCACTAGACGTCCTATAAGTAAATAGCTCCTGTACTTAGTAATGATGACCATCTCTCCTGGCATGTCTAAAAGTCAGTTTTCTGTGCTTTCTCCTATTAACCTGGTGAACTTGGGGATTTTGTGGCAGTGTAGCAACTGCCTCATGTGCACAGGCAGCCCTCTCCTCTTACCTCCCAACACTCAGACTTGTGAGAGATGAGCTAATATCTCCAAAATGGAAGCCATGCACTCTCCAGGCAAGACTGGAATAGCTGGTCAAGAGGAGAAGGGCAACACATCCACTACACCACATGGAACACATAGCCCTCCAAAATACCCACCATCACAGCCCTCACATAAAAACACAAACCACACACCCACCTTCACCAAGGCTCTCAATAGAAATCTACCTAAACAGCAGAGACCTCCAAGGCAGAAATTCACTCAACCACCACAACACAGTACAAACTACAAGACACATAGCTCACTTACACAGTGAGCCCCTCAACCTAAGCCCCTAAGGCAAAACAGCTTGCCCAGTACAATAATCATAGGTGACTTAATAGTGAGGCACACTGATGTCCCACTCACTAGGCTGAATAAGGAGAAGGTAACAGTCAGCTGTCTATCAGCTGCCAGAATCTGACACATAACACACACACTCAGGTCACTCCACAACAAGTACAAGTATGACTCTGTCATTGTCCATGTGGGTGTGAATTACCTGAGATGCTCTTCCTTGGACTACATGAAACGAGACATGGTGGAGCTCTCCGATTCTGTGGTCCAGGCAGGTATGACCCTAGCCCTGAGCAGCATTCTACCATCACCCAGAATGATACTGCAGTACAAACAGAAAATGATTGACTTCAACAATTGGCTAAGTTTCTGGTGTCATTCTCAGGGGATCAAGTATCTGTCTGCTTGGGATGACAAGATTGACAGACCTCAATGCTTTGCCAGAGATGGCCTGAGCTGTCACCCATGGGTTTCTGGGTACTGGCTAAGGCTCTTGCCACACCTATAATGCCTTTTTTAGGTGATGTTCCAAAGACCAAATTACCACCATAACAGCTATAAATAAATACAATCTGAGGGTCATGCTGCTCAGTCCTAGAAGTCTAAATCTCAAGATGCACTCACTAGAAGCACTCCTGAAAATGGAGAACATTGACATTTATGCTATAATGGAGACCTAGTTTAAAGCAGCAGAAAGCACCCTTGCACTACCAGGCTATAACTCATTCCACACATTTCGGCCCCATAACATGGAATGAAGCTCCAAAGGTGGTGGTGTCTCCATATTCATAAAGGATATGCACACCTCCAGACTAGTAGCCCAGCATAACACATCTGAGATACTCCAGGTATAACTAACATTGGGTATGATGGCGATTCAGGTTGTAGCCTGCTATATCTCACTCCATATTCCTAAGCACCCTGGAAACTATTAAGAGCCAAACCAACACTCTCATACTATATGACTTCAACTACCCCTCCATCAACTGAGAAAATTACTCATACAATTGGCTAAGTTTCTGATGTCATTCTAAGAGGATCCAGTATCTGTCTGCCTGGGATGACATGATTGACAGACTTTGATGCTTTGCCAGAGATGGCCTTAATCTGTCACCCCTGGGCGTCCGGATACTGGCCACAGCTCTTGCCACACCTATAGTGCATTTTTGGGCAGTGTTCCAAAGACCAAATTACCACCATAACAGCTACAAATAAATGCAATCTGAGAGACATGTCAAAATCTCAAAATGCACTCGCTCAAGGCACTCCTTAAAATGGAGAACATTGACATTTGTGCTTTAACAGAGACCTGGCTCAAGGCAGCAGAAAGCATCCCTGCAGTACCAGGCTATAACTCATTCCACAGCTTTTGGCCCCAGAACTTAAACCAAAGTTCCAAATGTGGTGGTGTCTCCATATTCATAAAGGATGCGCACACCTCCAGATTGTTAGCCCAACATAACGTATCAGATATACTTCAGGTGCAGCTAACATTGGGTAAGACAGCGATTCAGGTCATAGCCTGCTATAGGTCCCCAACCATGTCCCAAGACTTGCACTCCACATTCCTAAGCACTCTGGAGAATATTAGGGTCCAACCTAACACTCTCTTACTAGGTGACTTCAACTACCCCTCCATTAATTGGGTAAACTATTCATGTACCAATACACTTGCCCAAATTTTCCTGGAGTTCCTTAATTCCAATGCCCTGGACCAGCTCGTTCTTACCCCCACTAGAGGTAGCAACATCTTTGACCTGGTCATTACTAACATGGGCGACCGTTGCTTTACACCAATAGTTAGCTCCTCCCTGGTTAGATCAGACCACAAACTAATCACCTTGGAAATCCTCATCACTCCCGTCCCCCCAGCAAAGGTAACCACCATGAAAAACTTCTCCAGAGCTAACTTTGGGATCCTAAAAACAGAGGTGGCAAACTTCACGGCACCCATGCAAATGGAGAACAGTTGCATGACTGCAGAATCATACACCAATGCACTGTGCAAACACGTACATGAAAGCATAGATGTCAACATACCCAACAGAACCAAGACACTCTCCTCCAAAAAAAGGAAGCCAATCTGGTGGTCCCTTGCTATAAACAAACTCTACAACAGAAGGAGGAAACTGATGTGGAATAAGGTGAAGTCCCAAGACTGGAAAAACTCCCTTACCTGCCCCAACAAAAAGTTGAGATCCCTCATCAAATCCTCTAAAGCTAGGTATAAAAACAGAATTCTAGGTATGAAAACAGAATTGCAGCAGATAGTAAAGACAACCACAAGGCCTTCTATAGTTATGTAAAAAAATCCTCATAGCAATACCAAGATTTGCTCTGAGCTACTGCACAATGGTACCTCCTATACCGAGCCAACAGATATTGCCACTATACTGGCCGACAGATTCAGTGCCAACTTTACCCCCCTCTCCCCCCCAAAAGGACCAATCACAATACCACTATATTGCCAGGCACCCAGTATTACTGCTGCACAGGTTAAAACAGCACTGTCCAAGGCCAAGAATGCAGCTTCTATGGGACATATGACAATATCCCTGGTTGTGTTCTACATGAACTACAGAGTGAACTGGCACCTCACCTGTGTGCTCTGTTCAGTCACAGCCTCACCTCAGGATTTGTCCCTGCCAAATGCCACACTGCTACAGTTATCCCTCTCCACAAAGGAGGAGTGACTACAGACCCTGGGAATTATCGCCCCATAAGCCTGACAAGTCTGATATGTAAAGCTATGGAATGCATCATCATGGACCTAATAAACAAGGATATAGGGAATTTCCAAACTCTGGATCCCACACAGTTTAGTTTTGTGAAGGGTAGATCATGTCTGCTCAACTTGGTAGACTTCTTTGAGTCAGTCACCAGAGCTGTGGATGAAGGCAAGGTAGTTCATACAGCCTACCTTGATCTGGCCAAGGCTTTTGATACCATTCCCCACTCAGGAATCATAGAAAAACTCACTAAGCTTGGCATTGACCCCTATATCACTAGGTGGGTTGCAAACTGGCTCACAAATAGAACCCAAAGTATGAAAGTAGCTGACTCAAAGTCAGACTGCCAATTAGTCACTTGTGGAGTCCTACAGAGTTCGGTCTTGGGTCCTCTCCTGTTTGGTATCTACTTCTCTGAAGTCCATACCAACACAAAGGGACTCTGGCTGACAACGTTCGCAGATAATTGCAAGTTGGGAGGTATTATTAACTCCCCAAGTGAAGTTGACATCCTACAGAATGGTCTCACTGTGACCAATGACAGAACCATGGCCTTAAGCTCAATGCCAAAAAATGTGTCGTCATCCCATTAGCCTGACGAGTTTGATATGTAAGGCTATGGAGTGCATCATCATTGCCCTAATTAGCAATGATATTGGGAATCTCCAAACTCTATATCCTACACAATTTGGTTTTGTGAAGGTAGATCATGCCTGCTCAACCTGTTTGACATCTTTAAGTCAGTTACCAGAGTGGTGGATAAAGGTAAGGCAGTTCATACAGCCAACCTTGATCTGGCCAAGGCCTTTGATACCATTCCTCACTCAGGAGTTATTGATAAACTCACAAAACTAGACATCAACCCCTATATCATTAGGTGGGTTGCAAACTGGTTCAGAGATAGAACCCACAGTGTGAAAGTAGTGGACTCCTAGTCAGACTGCCTACCAGTCATGAGTGGAGTCCCACAGGGATTGGTCCCAGGTCTTCTCCTGTTTGGTATCTATTTATCAGAAGTCCAGGTCAACATGGAGGGACTCTGGCTGACCAAGTTCACAGACAACTGCAAGCTGGGAGCCATTATTAACTCCCCAAGTCATGCAGGCATCCTAAAGAAAGGCCTGACTGAGACCAATGACTAGTGTCGAAACCATGGCCTTAAGCTTAATGCCAAAAAATGTGTCATCATCCGCTTTGGGAAAAACTCAGTTCCCACTAATTACCACATCGATGGAAGCCCACTGAACATTGAAGGTGTTATAAGAGATCTAGGGACACAGGTTGACAGCAACCTCTCCTTTGACCACCACATTGACACTGTGGTTAGAAAGTCTTTGTATGTGGCACATCTCATTACCAAGGGTTTTGCATCCAGGAAAAAAGAGATCACCATTTCTCTCTACTCTTCCCTCATTAGACCAGTCATAGACTATAAAGGCCCATTTGGCATGTACCTCACTAGGCAATGCTGCATCTAAAGAAATCTCAATCCCTCTGCACCACACTCTCCAGAGACCTCAACCTCATTACCACATTTAACAGAACATGCTGGAAGGACAGGTTCATAACCAAGACCTGCCCATGATCTCAATTAGACTTCCCATACATACCAAGCAGAGCACCTCACTGGCCCTCTTCAAGAGAAATATTGATGAGGGGATGGAAAATAGAAAATTCACCTCGGGGATCACTTCAGTGGCTCTACTTGATAGAGGCACTAGGAACTAACGCCAGGTGGCACAATGCCAGGGCACTTCTATGGGCTAGGTTTGTAAAGGCTCCAGGGCCATTAGCCTAGTACACACCTATGAACCTATGAACTGGCCATACTTCTAAGGACGTATGTAAGTGGCTCATCTGGTCTTCGTGCTTTACTGTGCCTCTTCTCATTCGTTCATGTTCCTCTGTGAACACGGTACTCTTCCCTTCCTTTTCATTGTGGAAAGGTGTATCAGAGTAATTACTCAGTACATCATTTTGTTTCCTAGACTTCGGTGATCTCCATCCCATCTTTGTTCAACATGGCCAATCCTGTGCCTTATTTCCTTATTTCTTTTACAGATCTGAACATGCCCTTTCTTCTTTTCTTCACTGCTCCTGCTAGGCCCATTTTATTTATTGATGTATTTAGTTAGTGAGTTAGTTATTGGCATTAGTTAACCGGGAAAGTCTGACTGGCAATAATCTGTTATCATCAGAGTACCTGGATGAAAAGCTGCAACATATAACATGAAAGCAAAACAATAGATTAGCTCATATATAAACATTTGATATGGATTGTCCTTTGTGCAAGTGCAATACAATAGAACAGAGTTGTAAAGGTGATACTTTTTGCAAGTATTATACAATAAATTAAAATACAGAATAAGCAAAGAAAGGGTAAGATTGCCTTTTCAAAGAACTCAGTTTAATTTGTTTAAATTACAAGGAGTGAAGAGAGAGAGAGAGAAGGTGAGTGTAGAGAAAAGTATATGAATTGAAAAGAGATGACAAGAGACAGAGGTGACTTGAGAAAATGATTCTTAATAACTTGACAAGGAGTTTAATAGAGCAAAATATATTTAGAAAAGAAGTATTTTGTAGCATGGCAAGTAAGTAAGGTTTTGAGTAGGTAAACAGGAGTTTGGAGTAAGGTAGGGAGAAGGATAGTAGGTTATAAAAATGAAAAAAACAATTATAACAGGAGGAAATAAAGGAGGGAGATGGCTGCAAAAAGTGGAGTGAGAGAGAAAAGTGTGGTTAAAAGATGATGGCGGGGTGAAAGAGAAAAAACAGATTATAGAATGGCACTAGCCTCATGGGGTGCATAATTTGTCTACCACTAGACTTGATAAGCTGAGAGATCATACAAAAACTGAGCCAATTTTGCAAAAGCTCAACTACTATATTAATGTTGGATGGCTGTCAAAGCAATCTAGTATACCACCTGAAGTGCAAACCTGTTTTCCTTACAGAGATGAGATGTTGATGGATGTTGGCACGGTTTTCAAAGGTCCTAAAATTTGTGCTCCTGCTTGCTTACAACATGAATATGTCTAGATTTTGCATCGTGGTCACCCAGGTTCCACATCTGCTAAGAGAAGGGTCAGAGAAGTAATATTTTGGCTTTCATTACTGAAAGACATTGATAAAGTACTTTCATCTTGTTCAGTATGCAATAGTATTAAACCGGATTTGCAAAGAGAACCACTTGAGCTAAGTCAACTTCCTGAACTACCTTGGTCAACAGTAGCCACTGATATCTTCTAGTGGAACAATCAGCATTATTTAGTATTGGTAGACTCTTATTCAAACTGGTTTGAGATTGATCTACTACCTAATCTAACATCCGCTGCTATTACTAAGTTGAAACATAATTTCTCAATCAATGGTAGTCCACACAAAGTTTTTTTCTGATAGTGGTACTCAATTTACTAGTCAGCTATTTCAGAAATTTGCAAGACAATGGGACTTTATACATTTTACTAGCAGTCCTGAATATCCACAGACAAATGGACTAGCTGAATATGCAATGCAGAGTAGAAAGCAATTACTTGAAATGTCAAAGTGTGATGATACCAATGTCTTTTTTAATTTACTTAATCTCAGAAACATACCCCGTGATGATATACTTGGCTTGTCTGCTCAAAGAATTCTATGCAGGCAAACCAGAACAATGCTTCCTATTAGTTCCAGTTTATTGCAGCCTAATGCTAAGAACAACAGAACCATCAAAGCCCAATTATTCAAGAAGCATTCTATCCAGAAGTCCAGGTATGACAAATTGAGTAGATTTCTTTGTCCATTAAAAGAGAGAGAAACAGTGAAGATACAAACGGCAAAAGGTGTCGACTGGATTGGTCAAGTTACAGGTATATGTACTAAGCCAAGATCCTACTTCATAGAATCTGATGGTGTGGAGTACAGGAGAAGTCGCAAACATCTTCTTCCTGTACCAGAATTGTTATCACAGCATTGTTCCTGTGATACAGACTCTAGATCTCAGAGCAAGTCAGACATTGTTCCTGTCCCAGATTGTTTCTTAACATCTACTTCCATTCCTGAGGATGCTCCAGATATTCCTAAGGTTGAACGTTCAGCAGAGGCAGTTTCAGTTGCTAAATCTAATTCTCAGTTTTATGTCACATGATTCGGTTGAATTTCCAGGCCTAGTGTGAAATTCACAGCAACATGGACATAACTGTATATATGTACCTAGTCTTGCATAATTGCATGACCAAGAACTACTTGTATTATCTGCATGCCAAACAAATTCATAACATTGCATGATCTGTTTCTCAAAGAGGGAGGAGGTAGATCAGAGTGCATGTCCTTTGTCTTTAAGAAGCATAGCAAGGACTGAATGTGCACATATAAATACTGGGCATGTGCTAGTCCCAGTGCCATTTTGAGAGTGTAGCCAGAGAATGAGCATGTATGAATGCAATAGCTAGTTTGTATATAAGTTATCCAAGACAGAGTCTGTAAGCTTCTATCATGATGTGCTTGTATGTACATAATAAAGCTGCTTGAACAGAACCCACAAAGACTCTTGTATTGTATCCTGACTAGAAGACTGACAGTGTATGTAAGAGTGCGAGGCAGTTTTAACCAGTTTAGTTCTTTTAGTGCAGAACAACAGTGGTTTTGATTGGTTATGATTGCAGCAAAGTATCCAATCCTCTTATAATGTTCTAATTTCATTTTTGGAGAGGTTTGAAGCTTTGCAAGGATAGGTACACCACATAAAAGTGATGGCAGCAAGTAAGTGTTAGCTAGGGTTAAATTTGTATTAGTTTTGAGGAAGTATTTTTGTTCCGTAGAGCATTCCTAGCTTTTCCATTTTTTTAATTGCATTCAGAGTACACAGGTCACATTTTAAACTGTCATCTATACTCATGCCAAGCAATTTGGTATGAGATCCTACTTCAATATCAGTGTTGTTTAGGGAGATGATTTTGAAGTAACTTTTGCCAAGGCTATGTGAGTAGGGAAAAAAGGAGTACTTTATTTTTTTTTTAATGGAGGAGCAGTAACAGAGCATGTTGGAGCCAACTTTCAATGGAGTTAAACTCTTCTTGTGTCATTTGTTGAAAATTTATTTATTTATTTATTTTACATTTGTTGACTGGGCTAGTCTAACTGGATATATATCCATTTTCAGTAGTGGCCCCGGGAGAAAAGCTCCAAACATCAGCAGTGACAAAGAATACAATATATAGTAATAGTCAAATGAATTACAGTACATTGTTTACACTGAGGGTCAGATAAACTTGTACAGAGTCCTTTAGTAGGTTTAAGCTAAGATCAAATACAGAGAGCAAACATTTGAGAGAGAGCAATAAAAAAAATTTAAATTGGAATTTTTTTTTTTATTTTTAATTTTTTTTTTTCAGTATTATGAAGGAAATCATTATTACAGGGTAGGTGACATAGAACAGTGGAGTAGAGAAGTGTAGAGAGAGCAAGAAGGGGAATGAGATATCAGTCAGGGTTAGAGCAGGGACAAAGCCAGTGAGCTTTAAGATATTCTTTAAGATGCTTTTTATAAAGAAGAGTGGAAGCAAGGGTGGAAAATTCAGTAGGAAGCTGGTTCCAGCCTTTTCCTACTGTGTTGTTGAAAAGTGAGTCCCCAGCTTTGTTGTTGGATTTAATAGTGGAAACTAGAAGCTTATTAGCTGAGCGTAGTGTTGCAAGATTTTTGTAGGGGGTAATCAGATTAGTGAGGATAGGGGTATTATTAGGGTGGTAAAGGATCTTTTGGGTGATAACAAGTTGGTGACAAAGTAGTTGGTTCTGCAGTTCTAACCATCCCAGTTGTTTGAGGTTGTGACAGTGGTGAGTTCTAAAGGGGGTGCCAGTGGAAAATCTGGCTATGTTATTGTAACTGGTGGAAAGTTTGGTGATGTTGTTTTTATATAGATTGGTATATATTGCAGAAGCATAGAACAGGGTAGAGATCAGGTGGGTCTGGGCAATAGTGATTCTGGCTGAAGGGGTAAGGAAGGGTTTGATTCTGTAAAGGGTGCCTAGTTTTTTGTTGACAGACTGTATTGTAGAATTAATATGGTCATCATAGCTAAGGTTGTTATCAATTGTTACTCCCAATAGATGAGTTGTAGTGTCGGGATATGTTAGTTCCATTGTTAGAGGTTACTGTGAAGTGCAGCTGAGGTGACTTATGAGTAGGAGCAAAGAGCAATAATTTTGTTTTTTTGGGGTTCAGAAGGAGTCAGTGTTGCATGAACCAATTTTCATCACTGTTAAATACTGTTTGGGTGAGGGACTGGAGAGAGGTTATGGACTTGGCTGAACAATATAAAGTTGAGTCATCTGCATATTGTATGCAGGTGGCATGAGCAATTTTGGTATGTAGATCATTGATAAACAATGAAAAGAGAAGAGGTCGTAAAATAGAGTCTTGTGGTAATCCAATGTTCACAGGGAGGGAAGTAGAAAGATTATGATCCCAAAGTACTGCTTGCTGTCTGTTTTCCAGATAGGATTTAAACCATTGTAATGCTTGTGGATCAAGTGATTGGGCTTTTAGTATATCAATAAGCATGTTATGGTTCACCATATCAAATGCTTTTGAAAGGTCAATAAATAGTGCAGAGGAAAAAGTGTTATTGTTACGATTTTTGTTTATGGAGTCAGAAAAGGATAGCGGGCAGTTGTTGTGCTATGGAACGGTCTAAAACCGTGCTGGCAGTTGGCAAGTAAATTATTATAGAGAAGGTGGTCAAGTCGTTATCTGTGTATGCATTTTTCCATTATTTTAGCTATTGGAGAGAGTAAGGCGATAGGCCAAAAGTTGGAGAGCTCGGTAGATGACCCACCTTTATGTAGAGGGATGGTGTGGGATACTTTCCTTATGGAAGGGATTTTGCTTTCTAAAATTGTTCTATTTATAAGGATGGAGATGGGATAGGCAAAGGCTTTAGCTGCAATGTGCAGGTATTCAGCTGGAAGACAGTCAGCAGAAGGGGTGCAAAGTTTTTGAAGGAGGTTGCAAATGAGGGATGTAGGTACAGGTTGTATATGAAAGGTCAGAGATGGAGTATTAGTGGTATTTAATGGGGAAGTGGTAATAGGTGGTAAAGTATTAGCTAGGGTTAGAATCAGTAAAATAGTTACTAAAGGCATCAGGAATCTGGTTAGAGTTATTATGGTTGAATCCTGAAGGGGCAGGAGTTTTAGAGTGCCCTGGCTGAAAAAGTTTGTTAATGCCTGACCAGAATTTTTGTGGTTTTTGTTGGTGGGTTTGTTGGAGGTGAAGGTAATAGTCTTTTTTGTCTCTGAGAATGTCTTTCTAGGTGGCATTTCTTAACTGTTTAAAGTAAAGGTGATCTGATGGACTTTTGGAGGTACTCCATTTGGCCCAAATTTTATTTCTGAGGAGGATCTTTTGCCTAGTTTGTTTTGTGAGCCATGGGCAATTTTGGTCCTTATTCTGGAAGAGTGATAGGGGGTGTGGTAATCTAGGATTTGAAGGAATCTAGTAGTCATGTAGGTCACTGCTTCATCAAGTTGAAGATGAAACATTGGGGACCAGTCACATGCTTTCAGTTCATTTTGGAAGCTCTCTGGATTAAAGAATTTTTTGGAATGGGAGGTTTTAAAATATTAGTATTAGGGCTATGAATTTTTCGTTTAATAATATAGGTTAGAATATGGTCACTGATGTTGTCAGGAAGGGTTCCTGGTTTATAAGTATCAAGATGGCTGTTGAGAAGGATCCAGTCTAGGGTGGTTTCCTTATTGCTTGGCTTATGAATTCTAGTAGGAGTGGTTAATATTTGTGAGAATTCGTAAAGATTTATGTGATTGATAGGATTAGGGGAACTACAGGTTGCCCAGTCTATATTAAAGTCACCTAACACAATGGTTTCCTGAGGTAGGTGGGTAGAGAGGTAACTAAGTATGTTTTCAAGAGTATTGATATTATTTCCAGCGGGGAGATATGCGCAAATTAGATAGATATATTTTGAGTTGTTGATTTGAAGTTTGGCAGTAAGGGTTTCTGAAGTGGTGTCTGAGGGTAGGGGCACATTGAAGGGTGAAACTCGGAGTTCAGATTTATACAAAATGGCTACACCTCCACCCTTTTTTGGTTTTGTAGTCACATCTCAGGATATTATATCCAGGAGGGGTAATCTCCTGGTCCAGAGTTGAGGGCTTTAGCCATGTCTCTGTAATACAGAGAATATTGAATGAGTGCATATCTAAGAGTGCATGTAGGTGGGTAATTTTATTGTTAATGCTACAGATGTTAAGGTGAGCTATCAGGAGGGAGTTAGATGGTCTATTTGGGGTAGTGATAGCAGGAGATGTTAGGTTGTGTGGGTTATTGGGAATATCAGTATTGGGGCCAGGATTTGGATGAATATCACCATCTAATAGGGGGTGTTGTTGAGAATATTGTACAAACTTAAGGATTTTGTAGTAATTGTTTAGGGTTTTTTTGACAAGGAAGTAAGTAACATGGGTAGATCTATGGTACTTTGGAAGTATATAGATAGAGGTGGAGGTTGTGCTACTGTGGTTGAGGGAGTTTATGCGAGAAACTGGTGGAGTTTGCTGGTAGGGGTGGTGTTGTTCAGGAAGAGAAAAATGTTCAAAGAAGGTTAGTGTGTATGGTATTGTAAGAGAAGCAAGAGTTGTAGTTAAGAGTAGTAGGTTTGTGTATATAAACGTGTGTTGGGGCCATTAGAATGTGTAGATAAGAAGTTAGAGTATGTTGAGGGAAGGAGTATAGTAAGTAAAACTAAAGATGGGAGAAGGAGAGAGTGCTGTATGAGGTAAAGTAGGTTGAGAGAAGAAGTGTGAAATACACTAAAATAAATGTGGTTGTAAGAGAGAAGCTGTATAATATTAGCAATACAGGATGTGGTGTGGAGAGGTTAGGGAGTGAACCTAAAAAGGTAATTAACTTAATTAAGGAATTGTTGAAGTTGGGGGTGGGGCTGTTAAGTAGCTGTAGTAAGTGATAGGGTGATAATGGGAGGGGTGTGGCTACAGAAGTATATGGCTAGGACCACTGGGGTGGGTGGGAACCGGGGGTAAGGTAGGGGAGTGGAGTGAGCCTGAAGGGCGAATGGAGTGGGTTAGAGCAGCTAAATGAAAGAGTTTACAGAGACAATCTGAGAGGAGAAGATTCCTAAGGTAGAGAAAGTGGTCACAGATAAGTAGAATGTGGTGAAGCAGTTAATAGTAGAAAAGGATAGTGGAGTGGGAGAATTAAAAGAAATAGAAAAATAGCTAGAAGGAGGGAAAAGAGATGATATGGGCAGTGAGATAACACAGGAAGATTAACAACTAGTCAGGGGGTGAAAAACTGAAAAGGAATCTAGAAAATGATACTAGGTAAAGTAGAGGAAGGGTTATCACCCAAGGCTGTATTAGAGTGCCACCTAGTGGGCAGAGAAAATAATACAACAAGTATCTGTAATAGAGATAGCAGTTAGTGGTGGCTCAGAAAATGGAGTCGGGGGAAGCAGATGGTGCAGGGACAGAGAGGAGTCTGGCTGCTGGCTTCCTGACTCAGTGGCTGAAATTTATTCTAAGCTAGGCACAGTGTAATTAGAAAAGATCAGCCTGAGACTAATAATAGGTACAATATGAATATAACAGATCAACTTTAATGTTTAGGACCAGGGTGGAACATATTTTCTTGATCTGTTTAAAACAGGGAATTAAACACCGTGACAGCAGAATTTGTTAACCAGTCATTGGGATGGCTGAAGGTAAAATTAAAAGGGTCCTTAATGACCAGGCAGGTCCTTTCGTGCAGGATAGGAGGTAAAGAGCTAGGAGGATTAGAAATATAAGGTTTACATTAGGTGTGAAGGCAACATAAAATGCTAGTAGTACTATTAAGACAATCAGGGTAAAGACACAGTGCAGACAGTATTATACAATATGTAAGGTTGCAAAGAACACAAACTTAAATTAGTACTTCCAGATGGCTACTAAGACATAATCTAAGCATTCCTCTATAAGCAAGCACAAGGGAATTGGAGAGATACCCTATAAAATTACAAAAAGTAAGAGCAAGCAAAAGTAAAATAAAATGCCTGACTTGTGTTAACAAAAAACAAAATAGAATTACATAATGCAAACTGTATGACAATCAAATAATCATAGTAAATTAATATTAAATAAACCACTACTTGAGGCAAGATAAATTATTCAATAAGTTCTGGTCTAGTTCCTTAAGTAATGTGCAGGTAACGGCCACTAGGAAAACCGAGTGCGACTCCAACAGAGGTTAGCCAAAAGAACGCTTTCTTAACAGCAGTTAATGTGTATATCTTAATAAGGGAAAAAATCAGAAAGCAACTCAGCAAACTTTAAATCCAGGGGGGTAGGTAATGCCTTTCTGGATGTTCACACAAGGAGTAAGCAGTCCTTATTTACAGGACAGTTGCGGATATAAAGTATAGCTAATATAGCATTAAATGATCAATCAGCAACAACTATGTGGTCAGGACTCTAGACAGGGTTTTCTACTGTTGATCGCTAAAAACAACTAAGCAGCCTTAACTTGCAGAAACAGTTGCCAGCAGACCAGTACGTGCACACACCAAATCAATCAAGCATTAGTGGTAGAAAGTAGACACAATATCCAGAAATAAAGCAATTAAATAGGTCACTCTGTGATATAATTTAGTCATAGGTTCATAGGTTCATACTAGGCTATCTGCCCTAGGGCATTTATAAGCCTAGCCAGAGTGTGTTTGGCTTTCGCCACCCATTTTAAATTAATTTTGCTATGCCTTTTTTTGAGGTTAGTATACTGTGCCTCTGTCTAACAGTGACACAGAAGTAATAGCCGGGGTAAACCTACGATCTCCCATCCACTCATCAAGATTCCTCTTGAAGAGAGTCAATGTGGGACTCTGCCTAACCTGGACTGGGATTTTATTCCAGAGTGAAGGGAGCCTCTGGGTTATGAATCTGTCCCTCCAGCATGTCCTATTTATTTCAGTGCTGAGGTTCAAGTCTCTCGAGTGCGTAGCTCGATGGGATTTGGATTTTCCGAGGTGCAGCATGTCCATTAATTCCGGGTTGGACATGGCTTTATACGTCAGGCACAGATCGCCTCTGAGCACGCGGTATGCCACTGAGTAGAGCTGGAGTTTCTTTAACCAGGCAGCATATGGCATCTGTTTGAGCCCTTTGATCCTCTTGGTGAGGTACTTTTGGGGTCTTTCCAGTTGCTGCAGGTG
The DNA here is from genome assembly GCF_019279795.1 of Protopterus annectens. Lineage (NCBI taxonomy): Eukaryota > Metazoa > Chordata > Ceratodontiformes > Protopteridae > Protopterus > Protopterus annectens. The sequence goes on from NC_056746.1 coordinate 77,220,768, forward strand.
TCTGGTAAGGTAGATCCCAAAAGGGGCATTGTACTCAATTATGGGCCTGATGAGGGATGAGTAAAGAGGTACGATGACCTCCCCTGATCTAGATGTGAATCCCTTCATGATTAGGTGGGCTATATAAAATGTTTTTCTAACCACTTTGGCCACGTGGTTGTCAAATGAGAGATTGCTATCAACTTGGATCCCCAGGTCCCTAATGACTTCTTCTGTATTTAATGGATTACCACCTATGTGGTAATTTGTGGGCACTTTGTTTTTGCCAAAGGGGATGACTATACACTTTTTGGCATTTAGCTTGAGGCCATGGCTCTGGCACCAGTTGTCTGTTTCTATGAGGCCCTTTTGGAGGATGCTTGTGTCGGCTGGAGAGTTGATTATGGCGCCCAGTTTGCAGTCATCTGCGAACTTGGTCAGCCACAGTCCTTCCGTGTTGGCTTGTACTGCCGAGAAATATATACCGAATAAGAGAGGTCCCAGGACTGAGCCTTGTGGGACGCCACTTGTAACTAGTTTGGAGTCTAAAATGGCTCCAGCAATTCTAACCATGTGGGTTCTGTCCTTGAGCCAGTTTGCAACCCATCTAGTGACATAGGGGTTTATATTTAAGCTGGTGAGCTTATCTATAATGCCAGAGTGGGGTATTGTATCGAAGGCTTTTGCGAGGTCCAGGTAGGCTGTGTGGACCACCTTCCCCTCGTCAATGGCCTTGGTGACTGTTTCAAAGAAATCGACCAGGTTTAAGAGGCAGGATCTGCCCTTAACAAAGCCAAACTGGGTAGGATCCAGTGTCTGTAGGTCCCCAATATCTTTATTTATGAGGTCCATGATGATCCTTTCCATAGCTTTGCAGACCAAGCTAGTCAAGCTTATGGGGCGATAGTTTCCAGGATCCGTTGAGGCACCACCTTTGTGGAGAGGGACCACTGTTGCTGTACGCCACTCTTTGGGTACATATCCTGTAGTAAGGCTAAGACTGAACAGTAGTTTTATGTTTGGGTTTAGCTCTTCTTGGAGTTCATGTAGGACGCAGCCTGGGACACCATCTGGTCCCATTGATGCTGTGTTTTTTGCTTTGGAGAGGGCGGCTCTTACCTGAGCATCTGAGATGCCAGGGGGGCAGCACTCTGTTGGTATAGATATTTGCCCTTTTGGTGGGGGGGGGGGAGAAGTTTGCACTGAACCTGTCAGCTAGGATGTTGGCAATGTCTGTGGGCTCGGTGTATTTTTTGTCATTTTGGACTAATTCTGAGCATATCTGGGAATTCCCACCCAGGTTCCTAACATAACTAAAGAAAGCCTTGTGATTATCCTTAGTGTCCTGTGCAATTTTTCTCTCGAAGCTGGCCTTAGACGATTTTATGAGTGCCCATAGTTTTTTGCTAATACTGATCAGAGATGCCTTCCATTTTTGGGATTTTGCTCTATCATGTAGTAGCTTCCTCCTTCTATTGTAAAGTTTGTTTATGGCTGGGGTCCACCAGACAGGACGTCTGCCTTTGGAGGATTGGGTCTTGGTTTTTTTTTGGGATTGCATGATCCATGCATTCCTGAAGGTGTTCATAGAATGCGTTTATAAAGGATTCTGCGGTCTGGGCCGTATTTTCCACAGGCCCAGAGGCTTTGAAGGATTTCGCCTCGGTTTTGAGGCGTGTGAAATTTGCTTTAGAGAAGTTTTTCACTGTGGTTTTCTGGGCAGGGGGTGGGGTCGGGATGTGAATATCCAGTGAGATTAGTTTATGGTCTGATCTTACCAGTGAGGGATACACTTCTGGTCTGGAGCATAGTGTCCCCATGTTGGTGATAATCAGGTCCAGTATGTTTTCCCCTCTTGTGGGAGTGGTAACAAGTTGTTCCATAGCATTTGAGTTTATAAATTCTAGGAACCTTTGGGCTAGGGTGTTGGAGCTAGAGTAATGCTCCCAGTCTATGTTTGGGTAGTTGAAGTCGTCCAATATAATGGTGTTTGGAGAGACCTTCATATTTTCCAGTATTCTCAGGAAGGCCAAGTGGGGTTCCTGTGTTTGGGAGAGTGGTCTGTAGCAGGCTATAAACTAGAAGGCAGTTTTACCCACAGTTAGTTGCACATGGATAGTCTCTGATGCTTCGTGCTGTGCCACCAACCTGGAGGTGTGGGTATCTTTGACGAATATTGATACTCCCCCCTCCTTTTGTGGTTCGGTCCAAGTTTTGGGGCCGAAAAGCATGGTATGAGGTATAACCTGGTAGTGCTGGGGTGCTCTCGGGAGCCTTGAACCAGGTTTCTGTTACTGCACAGATATCGATGTTCTCCATGCTAAGGAGAGTTTTGAGTGCGTGCATCTTGAGGTTTAGAATTCTGGCATTGAGTAGCATTACTCTTAGTTTCTTATCCCTTGTGATACCTATGGAGGTGGGTTTGTCTTTTGAGCCTTGCCTAAAAAAGGCACTATGGGGGTAGCAAGAGCCTTTGCCAATATCTGAAAGCCCTGGGGTGACAGGTGCAAGCCGTCCCTAGCGAAGCATCGTGGCTTGTCGAGCATGTCATCCCAGGCTGACAGGCATTGGATCCCCTTTGAATGACACCAACACTTAAGCCAATTGTTGAAATTGATCATCTTGTCTTCATATTGTGGCATCATTCTTGGTGAGGGTAAGATGCTACTCAAGGTCAGGGTCATACCGGCCTGGGCTACATGCTCAGAGAGCTCCTCTATGTCTCTTTTCATGTAGTCCAGGGAGGTACGTCTCAGTTCATTCACACCAGCATGGACAATGACTGAGTCATATTTGTACTTGCCTTGGAGTGACCTGAGTGCTTGTGTTATGTGGCGGATCCTAGCGCCCGACAGGCAGCTCACCGTGACCTTCTCCTTGTTCCGCCTGGTGAGCGGGACGTCAGTGTGCCTGACGATAGAGTCACCTATTACAAGTGTATCAGGTGTGTTGTTTAGCCTTAAGGGCTGTGACTGTTCGGCACACTGGCTTTGTGAGCTATGTGTTGCACCTGTTTTGTTTTGGGGTAGCGGTTGCTTGGGTGTCTGCTTTGGAGGTCTCTGCTGCTTAGGCAGATTTTTATTTAGAGCCTCCGAGTATGTTTTTGTGTGTTTATGTGTTTGCTTTGTTGTCGTGGTAGGTCTATGTGAGACTGGAATTGTAGTGATTGTGGTTTCCTTCTCCTCCTGACTGGTTACGCCAGTACTGAGTTGAGAGAGCTTAGCCTCCAGTTTGGCTATATGGTTGCATCTCTCACATGTGTTGGAATTTGTTGGGAGGAGGAGAGGGTTGTCTGTGTACATGAGGCAGTTGTAACATTGCCTCAAGATTCCCAGATTCACCAGCTGGACCGGAGAGGAGATTGACAACTGACCTTTAGACATGCTAGAATAGTATTGGGAATTACTTTATAATTGAAAAAAAGGGCCAATGGGGAACAAGGTACTCAAGGGGAGTTTGTGAGGGTGTAGTGCTTTTAATTTTTTAGAGCTGACTTATATAATTGCTTTAGTGAGCAAGTGCCAGGTAACTTAAATGCAATGTGTTACAGGTAACTTAAATGCAAAAACGACAAACAGTAACTTTCTTTCAAGTGAAACAAGGAAATAAGTACAGTAAGCAATGCAGATATCACTAGGGATCCACAGAAGTGCTAAAAGGCCGCGTTTTAGGTGGAATTAGCGTTTCAGGGAAATAAACAAACAACAAGCATACAAATAAAGCTAGATTCAGCAGGCCTGGATCTAGTCTATGCTACAGCAAACAAGGTGTAACAATTTCAGTAAGAAACAGTTAGAATATGCAGGCACTATAAGCCTCTAACCAGAAATTCCCTGCTCAGGAGGGCAGAGTCCAGCCTCTCCTCCCACAAGAGTGCAGACCGCAATCCTTCTTAACGTAAAATAACTGGCCTGAAGCCCAAGTGCTTAAACCAGAACTAATACACTTTTAGAATAACAGACACTGAGCTCTCAATCAGCAGTTCCCAACTTAGAAGGATGTAAGCTACCTGTCCTGCCACCACAGTACAGGCCACAAACCTTCCTTCAGAGGCCAGATAAGCCTTAAATATAGATGAACGCTATCTGAAATTAAATTATACTCTCTCGTAGGAGAGCATACTTCAAGGCAGAGTACCCCAGGTGCTTATTAAGCACTTCAACAAGTGGTTCAGTTAACTTTATTTCATTTTTGCATCAGGGTGCAAAAAGTTACGCACGCAGGGTGGTAAGGGAGCATCAAGTTGTAAGACTAGCAAAAATGCCTAGGCAAGAACTAGCTAATAACAGTCACCGCGGGTAGAGCAGCATTTGAAAATGCGCAGAGCAGCGAGTAAAAAAATCCACGTAGGAGGCACTTTACATCCAAGTAGCCATTTAGTATGCCTGCAACCATCTCACACTGATTATCAAAAGGACACAGTTTAAATCATTCACCTTAACAAAATCATTGTAATCCTTGGCAGAAAAATACTCTACAATTGCCTGCATGGACTAGTAACAGTGCATTATCACCTAAGAGATAAGCTGAAGTAGAATCTTAACAGTACACAACTAGAAAAAACACTTTACTAGGTATTTGGAGCTAGGATTATTACCAATTGCTGCAAATTAATATGATAGGCAACTAACAACAGTTTTCTGCATGATTAAGAAGGCCAAAAATGTGCAGTTATAGTACTTACAATAGAGATGATCTTCTGGGGCCAGCGACACACAGCAGCCAGGGCAGGTACAAGGATAATAAAGATGGCACCACAATGGACTTCTCCTCTATATGCCTTTGGAGCAGGATGTGAGGTAGGAGGAGGAGGAGGAGGAGGAGGCAGAGAAAGGCAAGGGCAGGTAGATAAGGGAGGGGCAAGGAACCATGTAAAGGTATCAGGAGAGGCAGGTTTCTCAGTAGTACTCTTTACAAAGTAAAGTAAGAAGAGAAAGAATAGGGGCTAAGTATTAGGTGAGAGTGTAATAGAGTTGTGGAAGAGGGTAAAGGAGGATATAGAGAATACCGAGTTCCAAGTAAGTAGGAGGGCTGGGGAGGTTACAAAGCAGCTAAATGAAAGAGTTTACAGAGACAATCTGAGAGGAGGAGATTCCTGAGGCAGAGAAAGTGGTCATAGGTAAGTAGAATGTGGTGAAGCAGTTAATAGTAGAAAAGGATAGTGGAGTAGGCGAACTAAAAGAAATAAAAAAATAGCTGGAAGGAGGGAAACGAGATGATAGGGGCAGAGAGATAACACAGGAAGATTAGCAACTAGTCAAGGGGTGAAAAACTGAAAAGGAATCTAGAAAATAATACTAGGTAAAGTAGAGGAAGGGTTATCACCCAAGGCTGCATTAGATTGCCACCTTGTGGGCAGAGAGCAGAATACAACATGTATCTGTAATAAAGATAGCAGTTAGAGGTGGCTCAGAAAATGGAGTCGGGGGGGGGCAGATGGTGCAGGAGTGTTTGCTAATAACGGGAACAAATGAGATTAAAGTCACATGCACATTATAAGGGAAAGGCTTGTTGTAAAGAAGTATAAAGATTGTTGATTAATATATTAAATATATGTAAAATAAAATATATAATATATTAAGGGGAACAAAACAGAACCCTTGGGTATACCTGTGATAATATTCAGGAAAGGCGATAGGGTTCAGAGCCATTTAACACATTGTTGTCTGTCGGGCAAGTAGTTTCTATACTAGGTGAGAGTAGAACGTGCTACCTTAATACCAGCCTCTCATGGCCATTTATTCTGCCACTGATCATAGAACTATTATTTTTACTACATATTTTCACATTAACTAGTTTTTTTCATTCCTCCTTAATCTTGATTTGCATTAAAAATATCATCACTGTGAATTTTCATTGCATTTATCACTGCCTAAATGTATAACTCTAGCAGATTTGTGTTAAATGTACTTGTTTCTTCCCAAGCATCTGTATAAAATGTGTTTTGCAAGATGGATACACTTCCAAATGATAAGTAAACAACATATTCTGTAATATTTGGTATTAAAGAAGGTTTTATGCATGAAAATTGCGGAATATTAATATAATAATAAGCAGTGTCCTATTTATTTCATATGATGTCTTTGATCAGGTCTCTCACCAAACAGAGTAGATGCTCTGTATATTGCTAGTTAGTCTGTTTTGTTAAAAGATAAACAACATACGCATGCAATATATGAAATTATAACATTCACAGTAAGTGCTGAGGGTTGTGCTGATATGCTTTGCCAGCACAACTGCAGGTATCATTGGTTATGGCTTTAACAATTTATGAAATCCTAAATAAATCCTAAGTTTAATACATTTCTAGTGCAATAAACCATCTGAGTGTCTATATGTTGTACTACAGAGGAGTTGCTTAACCTTTATCATTAAAATACTTCGTAAATCATTTTGTCCATACTTTTTCTTCTTCTTCCGGCTGTTAGGGGTCACCACAGCAGATCACCTGTCCGCTCATGATTGGCAGTGGAGTTTTATGGTGTCAAGTTGCCAGCCCGGCACCCAACCTTCCACAGAAGGCACACACATGCATGCACTCACACCTAGGACCAATTAAGAGTGTTCAATCCACCTACAGCATGTCTTTCGGATGCGGGAGGAAATTGGAGCACCCACAGGAAACCCACGCGACCACAGGGAGGACATGCAGACTCTGCAAAGAAGACATCCCAGCCGAGGATTGAGAATACAGAACAAAATTGATAGAACAAATGTGACAGCTACAATGTCTTTTCTCATACTCACACCTGGAATACAGGTGTGATAAATTAAACTAAAATGCAGGTGATGTTTAAAAAACTGAAAACAATACTTATATTTGAAACAGAACACGTAGTTGCTTATAGTGATTCTTTTCCCATAATTGTACATTTCTGTAAATATACTGGCTCATGTCTTATTTAATTTACATGAGGGTAATATTTTATTATGGGTATTATAATACATGTGTTGGATTTGCATACATTTTTATAAGGTTCTACCATGAGGTAATTAAGGGTATGTCCAGAAAAAGCCAAGGATAAGAAATTCCTTGAGGAAAAACAGACACATGCAATGGAATGTCAATGACTTTAAAATAAAAATTAAACTTTCCATATTTCTTCACATGTGCTGACAAAAAGATCCCTTTCACTTCACATTATCTTGCTTTAAGGCTTGAAGATTTGGTGATGTATGTTATATGCTTTAAGAAAAAAAATATTTCAGTATATCAGGATAATAACTAATATATACCATGAGCCATATTTCAGTATATCAGGATAATAACTAATATATACACCATGAGCCATATTTCAGTATATCAAGATAATAACTAATATATACACCATGAGCCATATTTCAGTATATCGGGATAATAACTAATATATACCCCCATGAGCCAAAAGACTTGATGGCTCAGTTATCACAGCCTAAAGAGTTTATAGCTTGCTATAATCATCTTGTACCTCACTGAAAAAAAAATATTGATGATTAAATTTCCTGGCTGTTAGCTTAAGACTATTGCCTGTCTTCTCCTTTGCATGATTAAACAGTTGAAGCAGGTCAGAATTTTGTTAATTTTTATTTATCACTACTTCCTTCTGCTGCAGAAGTCCGTGGTGGTGGTGCTGCGGTAGTGTTGTCGCCTCACAGTAAGACATTGTCCTGTTCGATTCTAAGCTAAAGCGTCTTCTGTGTGAAGACATGCGTGAACGGGCATACCTTCATTGAAGGTTGTGCGTCAGGGCTGGCAACTCGGCACGTAAAAATCTACTGCCAATCATTAGCGGACCGGAGTTCTGCTGTGGCGACCCCTAACCAGGAAATGCCGAAAGACACAACTTCCTTCTGCTGCAGGCTAGCTTCCCAAAAGCTTAATCATTTGACATAATTCTGTTTGTTTTGCCCTTTATACTCATCCCTTTCTAGCTAAAAATGCTGATTTCACATCCCAGTTAATTAGCACTGCCTGGCATATTAGATAACCTCTTTTAAAGCCAATAGTCACATCAGCAATTAATACTCAGAGATACATTTTTGCCTTTTTGTGCTACTCGAGTGTGTTTATTGATGTGCATGGTAATACTAAATGTTCATTTCTTTATGCCTAGCTACCTTCTTAAACTAGTATTGAAAACAAAATATTTTGACAGCATTTTATCTTAATACATGGATGAAATAATGTCAGCACATCTGCAAATAAAATGATTTCATAAAATGCTTTGGATTAAATTTGTTTAAAGTCCTTGTTACAACCCAGCTTAACAGTAAGGACCAAGTAGGACCTGATCTGTGATAGCCTTATTCAGCACTGAACTTGATTACATATTTGACTTTTTAACAGCAATAAATAGTGTATAAAGGACTGTAATAAATAACAAGACTGAAGCAAAGACCTTTAATTTAAAAATCATAACTGGCTAATGGGCAATTTTTAAACAACTTTTACAAACATGTTATTTCAAGTTGTCTAAGTAGTATGTGTGACATTTAGTGCGGAGATTAAAGTTGCAAACTGTAGTTTTAAAGGTACAGGCTTTGATTCCCTTTAACCTCATTTGCTTGGTCTCTTATCTTGAGCAAGTGACATAAGCAGACATTGTTTTCATGTCACCCCTGAAAAGGGACTGTCTGTCCACTAGTCATACCTGGTTAACAAATTGATATTTTACAGCAGTTATGACTTTCATAATTAGTAAGCCATGGAAGAATATGCATTATTGACTTTAGGACATCAGTGAGAGTTTAGGACAGGTTAAAAGCTGATTTTTCTTATATTGACAAGAAGTACATCAATTAAGTATAAACACACAGCAAATGCATTAATAGTTGTTCCATAACCTTATACCTAGGCAAACGTTAAGGCTTTGGGATCTCAGTCCAGGGTTTGCGTACACACTTAGGTATGTAGTTATCACACAGTAAACCACTTCTTGATCTGTTACAATCTACTTCTACAACTGATCTATATTGTTTGTGTGTTTGCATTCTGTTACTACTCAGATGGATTCTCTTTTGGTATGTTATGTGAGTATTATGATAAATAAGATGCAAAAATATCTCCCTAATCAGATTCCTGTTGATTCAACAAATCATATTAAAGAGAATGACATTCATGTGAATAAAATGTGGGAAAAGCCACTTTCAGTAGAACACAAATAAGAATGTTTTTGAAGGAGGATGAGCCCCACTGCATTCTCAAAAGGGGGAAGATACCCCATGCCCCCCAACTTATGTATACCAACCACACAGTCAGTCATGCAACAGTATTCTATTCTATTCTTAAATCCAGGACATTTGAACATGTTTGGACTTTTCCCTGCAGATGATGTACTGCTTGTAAATGAATTTGGACTACTGATTTGTTTGGAAATCCTAGGTTGGGTCATAAAATTTGTCTTAGTTTATATGCTGATTGTAGAACTTCTAATATGATCTATTATGCAAAGTGTGTAGCATGTGAATGTTTTTATTTGGGAAAGACCAAACGTATGTTCAAGGACAGATTCTTGAACATTTAGATGACATATGGAATGAGAAACTCATGAATCCATTGGCTAAATATGTTAAAGATTTTGGGGGGGGCAGCACTCCTTTAAATTTGCTGTTAGAAACTGCATATTATAATTTAAGAGGCGGGGACAGTATGAATAAAACAGAGCTAAAAGAACTTAGATGGATCATTTCTTTTAAAGCAGACTTGTTTCCAGGTCTTAATTATATAGTCTCTGTTAAGCCTGCCCTGAAAGCATGCCCAGTGAGACGTTGATTCTATTGGTTCTAAACTTTGGAAGGAAACTATTTTATGAATTAGATTTGTCCATGTGATAAATGTGTGGTGATTGATTAGTTGTTTTTATTTTATATATGTTCATTGGTTTTTAAACTTTTATGATGGTCTGAGGAAGCAGATAATTCCATGAAAACGGTTATATCTTTGTTGCTGAACTTGAGTTGGATTAAATTGTTTTTTTGCCTGCCTTCTCCGTGGTGATTTGTTTTGTTTTTTTTTGTTAATTTTTAAATTTTGTCAACTCCTTACATTCCCAAAACATATGTTCCCAGTTATCTCTTTCTTCCCCATCAAGCCTCCAACATTTGCCATCTACCCGAGGAAAAAATTATTTGGCGTCTGCTTGGGGTATAAGAATATCTATGCAAATACTTTCTAGCAAAAATCCTAAATTTTCTCAACGTTGTTGCATATGTGAAGGGCATACATATGTCCTCCCATTGCTCTATTGTAAATTGCTTATACATCCTCTCTTCTCAGTCTTTTCTGAGCTCTTTTGATTGATTCCTATAGTTATCACACAATATTTTATATGCCCTACTAAATATGTCTTTTTAACAGCAGCTACTAAAACATCTACTAGATCAGGTCTTTCTCTTAGGATACAACAATCCCGTTCTCAATGCATATACTCTGATATCAAACCCTGATAGGGAAGGCAGTCTCTAGCATGCAGTCCAAATGTCTTTTTGGCCTCTTCCCGCTCTATTACATTTCCCTCTCTAGTTATTTGTTACCAATACCTTGGTTCCTTGGCCAGTTTTCGCCAGTAAATTCCAGTCCCCTCTTGCCTGTTCTCTGTACCCCTAAATGTAGTCATCCATTTTGGCAAGATCTTCTTTCTCCATTCTCATGTTGCCTCGGTTCTTAGAAACGTTTCTGCTACTTTATGAATATAATATTCTGTAAGACTGTTTTTATTCTTCTTAGGGGTTGCATCCAAAATCCCACTCTTTGCAAATTTCTTAAGTTTCCCCCATTTTATCATCATCCCTTTCCACTTTGAATTATAGCTTTCTATTTGTGTTATGTATACTAACCTTAACTGTGTTGCTTTTAAATACCCCTTCAAGTCAGTTAATCCTAAACCACCTTGTTCTGTTGGAAGGCTCAACTTTTCCCATGTAACCCTTGCTCTCTTCCCCACCCACATAAATTCCTTCATCTCTTTCTAATTGTCCAAAACGTGTCCTCTAGTTGATAAGATATACCTGATCTGAATGACTGTCATATATCGTCTAATCAGAGGCGATCTCTGCTTAACATACAAGGCCATGTCAAACCCAGAGCTGTTGGACATACTACACTTAAAGGAATCCCACTCCATCAGAGCCACATGGTCCAGGGACCCTAACCTTGTCATCACAATGAACAAAACATGCTGGAGGTATAGGTTTCTGACCCGGAGACTCCCCGAACTCTGGAATAAACTACCCATACATGTCAAGCAGAGTGCCTCCTTGGGCTTCTTCAAAAGGAACCTTGACGACTGCATGGGAGGTAGGAAATTTACTCCATGGATCACATCAGTTGCCATGCTAGACATGGGTCCAGGGAAGTAAATATTGTGGGAAGAAATAGCCAGTGAATTGTTATGGCTAGACTTGTATAGGCCCTAGGGCTGATAGTCTAGTACCAGCCTATGAACCTATGAAACTATAAAACTAAAGGGTTCTAAAAATGGACTAACATGGATTGACTCAAACCCTGTCCCTATACTCAGTATCCTACATACTATTAATGGATGACATGTGTCTGACATACAGGGCATTCTCTGACCAATTGCTGATGGATTTACTGCACATCAGTAAGTCAAATGGCATAAGAAATATTTGGTGGAGGGACAGATATATCTCACAGAGGATACTGATGCTGTGGAACACACTCCCTATCCACATAAAACAATGTTCCTCCCTGTCCAGTTTCAAGAATAATTTTTGCCCCAGAACTGCCCCCTTCTACTACTAACAGACAGAGGCAGCTCCTAAATTCTTTATCACATGCATGGGTCTACAGAAAATAGGTCTATATTACAACGTCAAAGTCACAGTCGTCCGAACGTTGTAATGTCGAACCCATATGTTTGAAATGAGAAAATAGCGAAGCCGCGGAACACTGATCTTTTTTCCCAGGAAAAAAAATTGGTTGGCTGTTTTCACGGTTTTGCTATTTTCTCCACTGTGGTCCAATCTCAGAGTTGGTATATTTAAGTATATTTAAGTAGGGCAGGTGTGGGCCCCCTCATTAGTATAAGTTTGAAGTGTATGCATTTTTTTTTGTTTTTGTACTGGAACAGCAATTTTTTTTCCCTGGGAAAAAAATCGCTGTTCTGTGTTTTTGTAATTTTTGTATTTTGAACGTCCTGGTTTGATATTACATCATTCAAACTCTTGTGAGTTTGATTACGTAATACAGACCCTGCACAAATTACTTATGGTACCATCCCAGGTAATTATAAACCATGGGATGGGTAATGCCAATCTATAAACAAATTTGATGTTTTACTTTAAGCACAAAAAGGGAAGTTAGCTAGGCTTAAATCTGCTGGCAAGGACCGCGAGCCTAATACTTACCTATGAACCAACTACTCGCAAGGGCCCTGAGCCTAGTACTTACCTATGAACCAACTGCTGGCAAGGGCCGCAAGCCTAGTACTTACCTATGAACCAACTGCTGGCAAGGACCGCGAGCCTAGTACTTACCTATGAACCAACTGCTGGCAAGGGCCACGAGCCTAGTACTTACCTATGAACCAACTGCTGGCAAGGGCCACGAGCCTAGTACTTACCTATGAACCTATAAACAATGTTCACTGCTTGTGCCTTGCTATTCATATCCACAATCGAGCTTTCAGTTTCTCAGTTTTTGTATTCTTTTTATTTCGTCTCTTCCCACATATATTTTGCTGCCATTACAGAAGCCTTTAATCCATATTCCTAAATATTTCATTTTATTGTGTCCCTGTAAATATGGGTGTTTCTGAACCAATTCATGTGTGGGTACTTAATTTATAGCTATAGCTTTTGTTTTATCTTCATCAATTTTATATCCTGAAAAGACTTGAAACTGTCTCAAAATGTTCTACGTTCTACAACACTGAGATGTCATTTTCTGGTTTTATCAGGTACAAAATAATACTGTCTGCAAATTAAGCCATCTTTTCCTTGTTACCATACCAATTAGATACTTGATTGTCTGAGTCCCTTATTTTCTTTACTAATGGCTTTAAATATAAAGCACATAAAAAAGGGGAAAGAGACCGCCCATGTTTGGTTCTTCTGTTCAGACACAACTTATCAGAGAGGAACCCTTCCACTTTAATTCTTGCCTCCAATCTCACATATATCCTCCTAATTTGCATTATTATTGTATCAGACAATGCAAATGCTTTCATTGCCCTACTCATAAACTCCCAGCTTACTCTGTCAAATGTGTTCTCTGGTTCAAGACCTGCCAACAGCAGAGCTATTTTCTTACATTCTGCTTCCCCTTGGATCATCGTTATTCTATTAATATTTTCATATGTTTGAATCTCCTCCACAAAACCACATTGATCCATATCTAACAAATTTGTCAACACCTTTGCCATTCTTTTAGCAATTACAGACATATGCAATTTATAACTGTGGTTTAAAAATGAAGTGTACCTATATGTAGCTGGGTATGATCAGTCTTTTCCATCTTTAGGTATTGCAGTCACCATAGCTTTATTCCAGGATGTTGGTGTTTGCTCTCCTTTTAAAATATTGTTAAACAAAACCTTCCAGGTGTTATCATTCTCTACCCTCCTGGCTTCAAAGCTTCCATAGGAATGCCCTCTATTTCTAGAGACTTCCTGCAGATTGATTATACATCACCATTTCTATCACATCTCCCCCAGTCTTAACTGTTAATTGTTGAACTTGTTTTATCTTTAACCTTGGCCTACTTAAGTCTTCCATAAATATTCATATTTATGCTATTTTTCACTTCCAGATTTATCTGGTTTATACAAATTTTCATACAATTTCTGAAACATCTCTAATATCTCTACAGCATCTTTGCTTATGTTTCTGGTTATAGGTTCCCTAAGGTTTTGTGTTCTGGAGTTATCAAAAAACAGCTGATTAACAGCAAACTTTCTAAACTTTTGCATACTATCCAAGTAGTCACTTATTTTATCGTTTGCACTCTGCAGTTGTGTCTCTTCTTGTTCTGTGAGATCCCCCTTGTTCTACAGTACTTTAACCTTTGTCAACCCTTCTATACACTTCCATTTACTTGTTAACCATATCTCTTTTTCTTTCATTTTTACCCTGTTTTTAAACTCCAGTTTCACTTAATCAAACTCACTAGTTATAACTTCTGAAGAATATTCTATCTTCCCTAATAACTATCAAATAATTTTCACTAGACATTCCTTAAATTCCTCGCTTTTTAATTGGTAGCTGAGGAAGAACCAGTATCTAATTTTTACTTCATTACTCTGCATTTTTATCTTAGTCTCTGTTGGTGGATAATCTGAAATCATTATTGGATATGTGTCAAAGTTTTCAGTTAAATGCACATGTTCCTGTGAAATATATTTTTTCTAATCTAGTCTAGCCCATTTATTATACCTTGGGGAATAATATGTACATTCTCTCAGAGTTCCCACTACTGAATTCACATCTTCCAGAAATCTACCCTCTTTTGTTACATCTTACTTCTAGATTCCCCAGATACAGCTTCACTGATGCAAATCAAGTTCTATTCCCTACCTATTCCCCACTGAAAGCGAATTATTTCTCCCAAATTTTTCTTAAAATGCATGACAGCAATTTAAAGTAGAATATAAATACGCAATAGCATTATTCCCTTCCTTTGCCAATAGCCTCTTATTATCACAAAGCTACCATTATTATCTTTTTACATCTTGAATCTCTATTGGAATTCCTCTAGCTATTATTATAAGTACTCCACTTTTCCATTGTCCCTGATATTCTTCTGAATATCCAGCCTGAAATCCTTTCTTTATCAAGTTCACATGCTGATTTCTTTCCAAATGTATTTCCTTTAGGATTGTTATTTGTACCCTGCATGTCTTAATATAATTCAATACTCTTACCTTTTGTCTATACCTGTGAGGTTATTTACATTCCAAAGTAATATGACTAGCATAGCCATTATGATAAGAAGTTATTTCCACCTGTTATACATGATTTCCAACTTTTGTATTACATGTACCTACTAATGTTTGGCAGGTGATTCTTTATAAAGTTGTTTTTGTTATTTACATTTGAACCTATGTCACATTTTTCAAGATTTTTTTTGTATGAAACCCCAAGTAAAAACACCCCCAGAACCTATTAACATAAAACAAACACAAAAATTATGCACATCTTTAAATAATGAAGTTTAACCCCCCAATAAGAACAATTATCCCAAATCAACAACTGCATCCATAGGCATTTCCTAACCTAAAATTAAGGCTATCCATGGTAAAGAGCATATTACATCATGTGCCTCTACTTACACTCATTGCAATCTGTTTTTTTCTTATATCTATTCCCATTCAAGATGTGAAAATCAGCTTGCACGCTTTCAGAAAGTATTAACTTTTAGCCTTAAGAAAAAGTGCACTGCTATCTTAAAATAAAGCTAAATTATACCTGTTCCAGCAAATGCATTGAAGTATTTAGCTGCTAAGAAAGCTGCTACTTTTTATATTATTATTTTTATTTATTTATTTATTTATGTTACATTTGTTTACCAGGGTTCTGCGATGGTGGTGCTGTGGTAGCGTTGTCGCCTCACAGTTAGACATTGCCCGTTCGATTCTGTTAGAGCGTCTTCTGTGTGGTGACATGCATGAATGGGCATTCCTTCGTTGAAGGTTGTGCATTAGGACCAGCAAGCCAGCATGTAAAACTCTACTGCCAATCATTAGCGGACCGGTATTCCACTGTGGCAACCCCTAACCGGGAAAAGCCGAAAGAAACAAACAAACCTTTGTTTACCAGGGAGGTCTGACTGTGCTTTTGGCCTATTTTCAGTGGAGGGATGGGGAGAAAAAACTCCACAAGGATAATTAAACACAGCCACGTTTTAAGCAGTTTTGACAAATACAAGAAATATTTTTAGACAATATAACAATGAAAATGCCTTATAAGCTTATGTATACAGATAGTTACATGGAGATGTAACCACTGATACATAGGAAGTATATTATAGTTTTTCTAGTTATAGAGAAGAAAAGTAGATAAGATATGACTTGCAAAGAAATAAGAGGAAAACAAAAACTAACAGAATTAGACAGGTATTAAAAAGCAGAGATGTATAAGAGTTGAAAGGTGGCAGTAATGTAGATGCAGAGGAAGATCTGAAGAGATTGAAAGGGAGAGTGTTT
Organism: Protopterus annectens; assembly: GCF_019279795.1. Taxonomy (NCBI): domain Eukaryota; kingdom Metazoa; phylum Chordata; order Ceratodontiformes; family Protopteridae; genus Protopterus; species Protopterus annectens. Next base: position 77,236,889 of record NC_056746.1, read on the forward strand.
AGCCTAGTGTAGTGCAGGAGCAGAGCCAGGTATTATTTAGGTGTTCTCTTGGCATTATCTTGAAATTGGATGAGTTATTAACTTCCATTAATGTCAAACTTAATTTTTTGCTGAGCTGCTTGCCCTTATACCTTTTAATTTTACATTTCTCTCAGCAAACAATACCCAGACCTCTCAAGATTTATTGCCTGCATCTGTGATCAGCTTATCTCCATGGAAACATAAGAATAGAATGTACAACTGCTTCAGTTGCAGACTTTGTAACTCACACTGAATTGAATTTTACCTCACATTGCTGAAGGAAAGTTTCTCATTGCATTCACAAAGTTTTCTTACTTTTCAAGCACTCATACTTACACAAAAATTTGTTTTTACATTAAGCCAGAGGCATGAATCCAGGTATTCACCTGTGAAAAAGTAAGATAAAACATCTCCACTCTACAAATACACTTTTACAACCTGTCCCTCATCCTACACCACAACAGCCCAAGATAACAGCATATTAACTTAACATGTTTTTATCTAGCCTTTTTTCTCTTTTTAACATTGTAATGCCTATATTTCTTAAAACTAAAAAATGACTTTGGTTTACTTCATATGTTCATAGGTAGGTACTAGGCTATTGGCCCTAGGGCCTATATAAACCTAGCCAAAAAGGTACCACCCAGAAAATTATTTTCCTGTGCCCCTGTCGAGCAGAGCCACAGAAGTGATCCCTGGAGTGAATTTCCTATTTCACATCCAATCATCAAGATTTTTCTTGGAGTGCTAATGAGGAGCTCTGTTTGATATAGATAGGTAGTCTCTTGCAGAGTATGGGAAGTCTCTGGGACAGGAAATTATCCCTCCAGCATGTTCTGTTTATTGTGGTGACAAGGTTTAGGTCCCTACAGTGTGTAGTTCAGAGAGATTGGGATTTCTTTAAGTGGAGCATGTCCAGCAGCTCTGGGTTTGACATAGCTTTGTATGTTAGGCAGAGATCGCCTCTGAGTAGGCGATATGCAATGGAGTAAAACTGGAGTTTTTTGAGACGGTCTCCGTAGGGTATCTGTTTGAGGCCAGTAATCCTCTTTGTGAGGTATTTCTGTCGCCTCTCCTGTTGTTGTAGATGCCTTGTGAGGTACATACCAAAAGCAGTGCTATACTCTATAATGGGTCTAATGAGTGATTAGTACAGGGGAACAATGACCTTTTTTTTTTTTCTGGATGAAAAACTTTTTGTGATGAGGTGTGCCACGTAGAAGGATTTCCTGACCACTTTGGCTATGTGATTATCAAAGGAGAGACTACTGTCGACCTGTGTCCCAAGATCTCTTATCACACTTTTGGTGTTAAGTAGACTACCACCTATGTGGTAGTTCATGGGTACAGAGTTTTTACAAAAGGGGATGACAATGCACTTTTTGGCATTGAGCTTCAGGCCATGGCTTTGACACCAGGCATCTGTCTCAGTGAGGCCCTTTTGTAGAATGCCCACATCATTAGGAGTTTTGATTATGGCTCCCAGTTTGCAGTCATCTGCAAACTTCATTAGCCAAAGACCTTCTGTGTTAGCCTGTACTTCAGAGAAGTAGATACCAAACAGGAGAGGACCCAGGAATAAACCCTGTGGTGCTCCACTTGTCACTGGTCTCAAGTTGGATTTGGAATCTGCTACTTTCACAGTGTGGGTTCTGTCCATGAGCCAGTAGGCAACCCATCTTGTGACATAGGGATTTATACCTAATTTAGTGAGTTTATCTATAATTCCAGAGTGGGGGGATGGTATCAAAAGCCTTGGTAAGATCTAGATAGGCTGTGTGTACCACCTTACCCTCATCTATGGCTTTGGTGACTGCTTCAAAGAAGTCTATCAGGTTTAGGAGACATGATCTGCCTTTTACAAACCCGAACTATGTGGGGTCCAGAGTTTGGAGACTACCAATGTCTTTGTTTATGAGTTCCATGATGATATGTTCCATGGCCTTGCAGACCAGGCTCATCAGGCTAATGGGATGGTAGTTGCCCAGGGTCCATCGTGGCTCCCCTTTGTGGAGTGGGATAACCGTCGTGGTGCACCATTCAGTGGGCACAACGCCTGAGGTGAGGCTATGATTGAACATGGTACTTAGGTGGGGTGCCAATTAATTCTGTAGTTCACGTAGAATGAAGCCTGGGATATTGTCAGGTCCCATGCATGCTGTGTTCTTGGCTTTGGAGAGTGTGTTTTTTTACCTGTGCAGCCGTGATTACAGGAACTTTGCATTCTTCCGGTATAGAGATGCGCCCTCTAGGGGGTGAGAGGGGGGTAAAGTTAGCACTGAACCTATCTGCCAGAATGTTGGAAATATCAGTTGGTTCTGTATATTTAGTGCCATTGTGCTGTAACTCAGAGCAGATCTGAGTGTTGCCATTGAGATTCTTGACATAGCTATAGAATGTTTTGTGGTTGTCTTTAGAGTCAGTGGCAATTTTGTTTTCATAATTAGCTTTGGAGGATTTTATGAGGGATCTCAGCTTCTTACTGAGGCTGATCAGGGAGCTCCTCCAGTCATGGGATTTTACTCTCTTTTGCAACAGTTTCTTTCTTCTGTTGTAGAGTTTGTTTATGGCAGACGACCACCAGATTGGCTTCCTTTTTTTGGAGGATAGCATCTTGTTCTGTTAGGGATAGCACGATCCATGAACTCATGTAAGTGCTTATAAAGTGCATTTGTGTAGGATTCAGCAGTCATACCTCTATTGTCTGTCTGCATGGGTGTCATGAAGTTTGCCACTTCTGTCTTAATGAGTGTGAAGTTGGCTTTGGAGAAGGTTTTTATGGTGGTTTCCCTAATGGGGGGTGGGGGCAGGATGTGGATGTCTAGGGTGATTAGCTTGTGGTCGGATCTGACCAACGAGGAATTGACGTCTGGTGTAGAACACCAGTCGCCCATGTTGGTAATGACCAGGTCTAGGATATTGCTGTGTCTGGTGGGGGTATGAATAAGTTGATCCTAGGCATTGGAATTTATGAATTCCAGAAAACATTGAGCAAAAGAGTTGAAATATGAGTAGTTTTCCCACTACTGTCTTTATCACATACAACAATCACTGAAGACTCACCCTAATCATCTCATTTTAAATACCCCTGACTACATACTACATAGATCTGCTTTACTACACAACACACAATTTATGTCATGAAATGTATTATATAAATACTGTTAAGAATAAAAATCATTTTACTTACAGTTGCTTTTTCTTTTTTTTGTGTCCTCCGTGGTGGTGCAGCGGTAGCGTTGTTACCTCACAGCAAGAGGTTCTCCCGTTCGATTCTCGGCTGGAGTGTGGGGAGTGCCTTCTGTGTGGAGTCTGCATGTCCTCCCCACGGTTGGGTGGGCATTTGAAACACATGCGTAAATGGGCGTGCCTTCGTTGAAGGTTGAACGTCGAGCTGGCACCTCGGCGTTCATGAAAATCTACTGCCAATCATTAGCGAACCAGAGTTCTGCTGTGGTGACCCCTAACCGGGAAAAGCCAAAAGACAACAACAACAAGTGTCCTTCCAAACATTAAGTGGGTATATGTTTTCATTCTGCCACAGGCTTAACAAAGTCAGCAAAAGCCACATTTCACAAATATGATCGAGTCTTTATAATCTCACATTTATCCACTAATTTCAGTGCTGTTCGTTGTCTTCCTGTTCTTCTACATCTCTCGACACCAGACGCAGATTCAAGTCCAAGATACTTCTAATTCTTTTAGTCAACTGCTATGCTTTTTCTGTCTCTCAAGCATTTTCCTTTAGAACACTGGAAAATGTATCACCGGCAAAGTCTCTCTATGAACTTTATTATCAGAAGAATGAGACGCAGACTCCTCCTTTTAAATGCTCACTTGTTGCTGGACAAACTTTTGTAATTCATCAGTAGCCTATTCTGCATCAAAAAATGCCTTTGATCCTGCAGGAAACATATTTTGAAGACAGCTGGATACAGCAGCTTGAAGCTTACACCTGTCTCTTGACATTGTCTGATTGTTGGGATAAATTTGCTTCTTTTCTGCCTGGTGTACAGTGAATAATAATTTTCCAGTCACACTACCGTGTCCAAATTTTAATGCTTTCCCTTTCTGACACAGTTTTGTCAGGATAAGCTCTTTCTGCTGGTATGATTACAGCTTTACTAATACAGGTTTTAGCTGCTTTCTCATTACCAGATTTGGAGCGTACACTCAATATGGCCTTTCAGTTAAGAAATCCTACTTTGTAATACAAGTCCATTTGCTTATCTGTACTTTATAAAACTAATACAGTTTGTTCCTTCCAGTTTCTGTGGTACAGCAGAATATGTGAGGTGATCTCTACATGCTCTGTTTTCTTAACTCTATCATTTTTGAAACAGCTCTTCCTGAGAAGTCTCATACTCAGCCAGCCTTTTCGTCATTTCAGCTTTTGATTTTTTTTTGTTTTATCATTTGATCTGAATAGCTGCTAAAAACTTCTTCCATTTTTTCTGCCTTTTAGTATATGAGTTGATATACTCCTTCAATATTTCATTTATTTTAATAAGCTCTGAATACATTTGATTTATTTTTCTCTAAACTACTAAAAGCCATTTTTCTACCAAAGACAGAGCTTGAACTTCTTTTTGCTTCCCAGTCAATGTTTTCTCTTTACCTTTTCTAGTTCGTTTTCATTCAGACTCTCTGTGTTTCTTCTTTGCTGACATCCAAACAGTGTATTTACTAGCCAGTAACAATTTTACTAAAGCTGGCAGAATTACTAACCCTTATTGCTCAGTTTTTTTTTACACTAGGAGAGCTGAAATGAAGCTGTTGATCAGTGTGCAGCCATCTTGGAAGTCCAGTATGGAGAATATCTTAGTGAATATGCAGAACCAGTAGGAAGAGAGGTACAGGCCATCCCTATTGAAGCAGGCAGGACTGTCAGGTGTCTCTTTCCAAATTGATAAATATTTTTTTCTCCTGGAATATTTGCCAGGACAGTTGTTGAACTCAGTTGTTTTTTATTTGCATGAATGCATCAGTCACCGTGATGACTAGACACTGCTCATAATTAACTCTTTAACAGCATCAGGTGCAATAAATTGAGAATTCAGTTTTGTCTCATCATAGCTCTCAAGGAGGAACCTCTAAGGTCATTTACACCATGTGTACAATGACCAGCTTATATGCATACTTTAGATGAAGGAATCAGAGCATCTGGATGACATCACCAATTCTAACATCTGGGAGGCAATTTGCCATCACTTTATCCTTGCTTAATGAGTGATGCAAGCTTTATGTGATTATAGCATAATAATTAGGACATTTTCATGTAGGGCAGTAAGCTCTGACAGTCTTAAAGGTATAAGCATCCTGCTTGAGTTACCATTGTCTATGGATCAGCAAGTGGTGCTGTTGTGAGTATAGTCTGTGATGAGTGAATTTATGGCTAAGGTTTAGATGTGGTGGTGCATTGGCTAGGTCTTTGGGAGAAATATTTTTTTAGATCCTCAGCATGTGGGGGTCTTGTGTTTGTTTTATGATACGGTGGTGTGGTGTATTTTGATTAATGGGTGACATGAGAGGCAAGCCTTCAGTTTAAGTAGGTTATAAACACCTTTCAAAGCAGATTAGGTTGTTGATATAAAGAACAGGTTGTGACTAAACGCACTCACTGCTCAGTGCCTCATGCTGCATAATGGTAGTAGGCTGGCAACAGATAATGTTAGGGTAGAGAGTGGCCCCATGGTGTGTGGGAGAGTAAAGACAGTGGTTCTGTTTTAATGGGTTCAAGGTACTATGAAGACTGACATACAAAAATGTTTTCTGCTCTTCTGATGAATTAAAACATTATTAACTGCATATCTGTTTAAACTATGCAACTGTATTTTAGGCTTAGTGAATTCAGTCCTTACCTCTGTTCTGATCTTGTGTATCCTTCCTACCCACTCAGCTGTTGTTGCGGTATTAAAGCTCGGTGGCTTTTGAGTTGCCCATCTCTAGTATAAATTTGATATTGGACACACCCTCAGTCCCATTACATTAGCTCATTCTACTGTATTGTGAGATAAGTTGTGAAGGCCCACCTCTTTAGCTTCTCAACCTTGAATTATCTTCTGTCTCCTCACTTTCTACTAAAAACATATATATATTGTGCCTCTTCCTACTTCATTTTGCTGCTTGTGCTTAGGAGTTCAACTGCTTTTAGTTTGTCACATTTGTTGCTGCTTGTCAGTAGCCTTATTAAATTGATGAGAGTATTCTACTGAATTGCTGCTTTATTTGAGCTGTTTTTCACAAATCAATTCCTCTAGTGATGTGGACATCCTCCAAGAGGGTCTCACCCAAACAAATGACTGGTGCCAGAAACATGGCCTCAGTCTGAATGCCAACAAATACATCATCATCCCCTTTGGGGAAAGTGACATCCCCACAAATGATCACATTAATAATAAGGTCCTAAGCATGCAATCTCTCATGAGGGACTTGGGTGCCCAGGCTGATAGCAAACTGACTTTTGACCACTATATTGCCTCAATTGTATGGAAAGCTTTCTACATGGCCCACCTCATTAGTAAGGGTATCTCATCCATGGACAAGGTGGTCATAACATCTCTGTATTATTCCCTTATAAGACCCATTATTGAGTACAATGTCCCTTTAGGCATGTACCTCACAAAGCACATGCAGCAGCTGGACAGACCACAGAGGTTCCTCACCAGGAGAATCAAGGGCCTCAAACTTCTGCCCTACACAGGTAGGCTAAAGGTCCTGTCCCTCTAATCAGTCTCATACAAACTCCTCAGAGGTGACCTCTGTCTGGCATACAAAGCAATCTCAGACCTTGCCTTGATGGGACTGCTCCATATCCACAAGTCAAGCTCCACTCCAGTAACCCACACGTATTACCTCAGCCTGGTCTGTGACATCAACAGGGCTTGCTGGCAGGACAGATTTGTGTCCCAAAGACTCCCCCTTTTGTGGAATAGGCTACCTCTCCATGTCAAGCAGAGTACCTCATTAACCCTTTTTAAGCACAACCTGGATAACTGTATGGGGAACAGAAAATACACCCCTGGGATTCCACCTGTGCCTGTGCTGGACAGTGGCATCAGGTGCTGACGTTTTGGAACACGGGCTAAATTCTTGGCTTGGCTTGTAAGAGCCTCAGGAACAATAGCCTAGTAACTCCCTTCTTCTTTTGGCTGCTACCATCAGGGGTCGCCACAGCAGATCAACTGTTTCCATTTCTTCCTGTCCTCTGCATCTTGCTCTGTCACACCAACCACCTGCATGTCCTCTCTCACCACATCCATAAACCTTATCTTAGGCCTTCCTCTTTTCCTGTTACCTGGCAGCTTCATCCTTAGCATCTTTTTCCCAATATACTCTGCATCCCTCCTCAGCACATGTCCAAACCAATGTAATCTTGCCTCTCTGGCTTTGTCTCCAAACCTTCCAACCAGCGCTGACCCTCTAATATACTTATTCCTAATCCTGTCCATCCTCGTCACACCCAGTGCAAATCTTAACATCTTCAACTCTGCCATGTCAAGCTCTGACTCCTGCCTTTTTGTCAATGCCACTGTCTCCAATGCACATAACATAGCTGGTCTTACTACCCTCTTGTAGACCTTCCCATTCACTCTTACTGGTACTCGTCTGTCACAAATCACTCCTGACACTCTTCTCCACCCACTCCATCCTGCCTGTACTCTCTTCTTCACCTCTCTTCCACACTCTCCATTACTCTGAACGGTTGATCCCAAGTATTTAAACTCATCCACCTTCGCCACCTCTACTCCCTGCATCCTCACCATTCCTCTATCCTCCCTCTCATTCACACACATATATTCTGTCTTAGTCCTGCTAACCTTCATTCCTCTTCTCTCTAGAGCATATCTCCACCTCTCCAGGGTCTCCTCCACCTGTTCCCTACTCTCACTACAGATCACAATGCCATCTGCAAACATCATAGTCCACGGGGACTCCTGTCTGATCTTGTCGGTCAACCTGTCCATCACCATTGCAAATAAGAAAGGGCTCAGAGCTGATCCTTGATATAATCACACTTCCACATTAAACGCATCCATCACTCCCACCGCAGACACACTACCCTCTTACATATTCTGTACCACTCTTACATACTTCTCTGACACTCCCGACTTCCTCATACAATACCACAACTCCTCTCTAGGCACCCTGTCATATGCTTTCTCTAAATCCACAAAGACACAATGCAACTCCTTCTGACATTCTCTGTACTTCATCAACACTCTCAAAGCAAACATCGCATCTGTACTGCTCTTTCCTAGCATGAAACCATACTGCTGATCACTAATCATCACCTCCCTTCATAACCTAGCTTCCACTACTCTTCCCATAACTGATCAATTTAATCTCTCTGTAGTTACTACAGCTCTGCACATCACCCTTATTCTTAAAAATCGGTACCAAAACACTTTTTCTCCATTCCTCAGGCATCCTCTCACTTTCCAAGATTTCGTTAAACAATCTAGTTAAAATCTCCACTGCCATTTCACCTAAACACCTCCATGCTTCCACAGGTATGCCATCCGGACTAACAGCCTTTCCGTTCTTCATCTTCTTCATAGCTAACCTTACTTCCTACTTGCTAATCCACTGCAGTTCATGATTCACTATCCGCACATCATTCAACCTTCTCTCCCTCTACTTCTCTTCATTCATCAGCCCCTCAAAGTGCTCTTTCCATCTACTCAACACACTCTCCTCACTTGTGAGTATGTTTCCCTCATTATCCTTTATCACCCTTACCTGCTGCACATCTTTACTAGCTTGGTCCCTCTGTCTAGCCAATTGGTACAGGTCCTTTTCAACCTCCTTAGTGTCCAACCTTTTATACAACTCGTCATACGCCTTATCCTTAGCCTTCGCCACCTCACTCTTTGCCATGCACCTCATCTCCTTATACTCTTGTCTACTTGTTTATTACTATGTGAGCAGTAATAAGATACTATGATATATGGTAGTATTGGTCAATTTAGGGTAAAATTACTTTGCGAACTATACAGACAGTAACTCAATGAATTACAGATAAAGGTAGACATCTATATACTATGTAAACAGTGCTGTAATTAAAAATGACTCAAGATAAAGAGATGGGAACCACAAAACATATCAGTGCAATATAGCAGTTCAAAACTGGCACAGGTGATAAAGTCAGCAGTGGAGAAACAATCAGAAGTGATGCAGTATAGACATTAACAACTGAGACAAGAATGCAGGCACAAGTGCTGCAATTATTTGCAGAGGGTCACAATATACTGCTTGATGCACAGGTACTTGATGCACTGGATTTCAAATCACCTGAAGGAATGTGAAGAAAACAGGCACTGATTGGCATGTGTTTGTGTAGTTGTGTTTACAGCACTGTTGCGTTGAATTCAAACATGCACAAATCTGTGCAATACAGCTTAAACTAAAGCAAGTAAAAAAACAAGAAACAGCCAAGAAAAAGAAAAAAAAAAGAGTGCTAACAACCAATCATCATATAAGCACAAAAAACACTGCAAATTCTGCTTTTGTCACAAAAGTAAACTGCAACAGCATTTCCAGAAGTAAAAAATTGCTATCAGCAGACAACAAAAGTGAATGAATTAGCTCCTATAAGTTCTGCAGTCACCATCTTCCGCAGAAGTCAATCTGCCACTCCAACAAACCACCCCTGAGACTCCCAAAGCACCTCAACCCCTTACATCTCCTTTATGAAAAGCATGATTTAGTTAGAAGAGATTTATGTTATGTTGTCAGTAATTCTATTTAGTTCCCTTTTGAGGAAGGACACTTGTCAGATAAGGCATATTTTCTTTCTCTATTCTTATGCTTGCTTTCCATTTTGAGTTTTGATTCCATCCTATTTATTCCTTTGGACAAAGATTTTATAAGAAATGGTTAACTTTTCATAACTTTGTACTTTGTTTTGGTACTGGCTGCTATTATCTCCCACACTGATGATTTTAGTTCATCTTCCTTTATTCTGAATTGAAAGGTGTTGAGTATTAGGTCTAATTGATTGACAATAACTTGCCAATTAGTGTGTATTGTCTAACTAATAAATCATGATGGTAATGATAATTGTTTTTCTTTCGGCTTTTCTCCAGTTAGGGGTCGCCACAGCGGAACTCCGGTCCACTAATTATTGGCAGTCGATTTTTTTATGGTGCCGAGGTGCCAGCCCAACACCCAACCTTCAACGAAGGCACGCCCATTCACGCATGTCTTTTGAATGCCACTCGACTGCGGGGAGGACATGCAGACTCCACACAGAAGGCGCATCAGCCGAGAATCGAACAGGAGTACCTCTTGCTGTGAGGCGACAATGCTATCACTGCACCACCGCGGCTTACATAGTGGCACTGATAGTATTTACACTATATTACTTTTACCTTCAATTCTTTAACATCTGCACTATTTCTTTTCTTCCTATTTACCAATTTATTAAAGCTGCAGACTAAGTGATTAGATAAAAATATTGATCACAGAAAAGGACCATCTCAGATAGTTTCTGTTTGTCCTGGTTTGATTTGGGAATACTTTAAATTTCTTGCAAAATTTAACACTTGCGTAACTTCAGTTACAGTTTAAGATTGTGAACTTTTATTATGGAGTTGTCTCAAACTCAAGATCCTTTCATTGCATTTTTTGCTTCTGCTCAGTAAGTTAACCAAATATTATAAACAACAGAGAGATTTAAGTTTTCTGAACTTTATTTAAGCAGTCCTAGTGTTTTTTTTATTTTTTATCACCTCTGCCCTACTATCTTTATATTCAGAGTGATTATACAGTGACTGTGGAAGAATCTTAATGCCATTTGCAGTTTTCTTCTCTCTCTTAAGTGAATCATTTCAGACTTAAATCGAATCATTATTGACTCAAAATAAATGCCTAGTATTATATAACACACATGATTGGGGACCATTACTGCTATTTTTTTCTATATCTGACACACTTTGTCTAAGGTGTAAAAGTGTTTTCTTCCACCCGTTTCTTAAAGTACTTTTGAGATGTTATTTAAGTTGAGATGAAGCTGACATCTGCTCTCTCTCTCAGGTATTTATAGTGCAGTGGTCACGGCTTCTAATGCAATCACATTAAGCAAAAAAATGTCTGCAATTTATAATAGGCATGCTTAAAGCTGACAAGTGCATTATACAGATATTTTATGCTTGTCAAATATCACTTGTAGCTAGCTAGAAGTGTTTGTGTGTGTGTGTGTGTGTGTGTGTGTGTGTGTGTGTGTGTATATATATATATATATATATATATATATATATATATATATATAGAGAGAGAGAGAGAGAGACATCTTTCTCTCCAGCCATCAATGACCAAGTATTTTGATTTAAAATCCATTCACAACTGCTTTTCTATCCCTCCTGGATCCCATACCTTAGTTTGTTTCTATCACAAGTATGCAGAGCTCTAGCTATGCTAACAGTCATATAAGTTGGGAGGATGTACATAGCCTGGACCCTGTTAACCAATATAATAGCTACAGAATATACTTAGATGTCTGGCAGACCAAACCCCTCTTTTTTTAGAGGGACAAAAAGCATTTGCTTCTATTTTTTTTTTTTTTGGGGGGGGGGGTGCATCCCATAAAAAAGAAGAAATATATTTTTAAACTTCTGACTATAAGAATGATGAATATATTTGTAGTTCATGCCTGTCCAAAAAAGGCATACATTGAAAGACAAAACATTTTCAAAGATTAAATTTTAGCCATAAAATGTATAGAAAATTTATTTTACCCCTGAATCCTTTCCCCAGGCTTCATCAGGAAAGGTTTTCTGTTGAGATCCTTCATCCATTCCATGTTGTCTGGTTGTATGACTTCCATATATTTTATATGGAGTACAACAGGGAAACAGTATGCCTCTGTCCTGGACAAATCAATGTTTCTTTATCATTTGGTAGAAGAAGGTAGGACTTCTTAGCATTAAGGGCTAATCCAGATAATTTCATAAAACCCTAAGATGAGTCAAGTACTATATATATAATCCTTGCAGGGTCCTTTAGCAGCAGCATGCCATCATGCACAAACCAGATTGAACTCATAACCTCAGTGAATGGGAAAGGAATTACATACTCTTTCATATAAGATAGAAATGCTTCCTTGACCAATGTAGATAGCATAGAGGACAAGGGGCAGCACTGTCTGGTTGACCTTTGCATGAAAAAGGCATGAGAGAGGCACCCATTAGTTACAAGCTGAGTTAGGGATTTCATGTACATCAACTTACACCTTTCCAAAAACATGCCACGGATGCTAAAAGCCCCAAAAGCCTCATGGAGACCCCCCCATAGCCTCAGAGAAAAGGGGGCACTGTAGAAGGTTGAACACTTTTTGAAAAAATATAAACAAAACCACCATGGGAATATCAACAAAATGAGTGTGGACTAGATGGGTTATATTAAGTTACAACCTAACACATTCTAAGCTATCTTGCCTTTCCTTAAGAAAGCCATGTTGGTTCTGATGAATTAGCTTCCATATAACAACATCTAAGTGCCTGGCAAGGATTTTGGCATATATTTTCATTTCTGTCTGTAGTAGTGAAATTGGTCTATAGATGCTAATCTTGATGTTCAGGGGAACCTTCCTCTGTGCTCTGCAGCTTGAAATAAGGATAGGAGGAGCTTGGCTAGCATTGTTTTAAGTAGCTTATAAAATTCTGCAGGGATCCCATCTTCCCCGGTGTTATGCCTTGCAGTAGGCTATTCCTACTCACTAAAACCTCCTGCATGTTGATAGGCTGCTTAAGGATCTCTGTCACATCTATCTTCTGCGAATTCAGTTGGCCCAAGAAGTTATGGTCATCATTTTCCTTCTCCCTGACCTGTTCGTGATATTGAGGTTTATAATATGAGTAGTCAGTGGATTTTATCTCATGAACATCCTAGTGTAAATTACCATTCATATCTTTCATCACTGAGATAGCCTGTGCTCTACTCTTTCCTTAGGTCTACTCACAATCAATTTTGGTGATTCAATACTCTTAGCTCAATGATCAGACTTCTACCTTTCCCATCTAGTGTGAATCTCACAAAAATGCAGTGTCTTACATTCCCTCTTAAGCCATACTAACTGGCCACTTACTGGCCACATATCCTTTCCTCCCTTCTTAAGCTGCCTTTCTAGATGTCCAATCTGGAATGCCAAATGCCCAATCCTATCATGTTTTATAGAGTTTTCTTCAAAAATGTATGCTCTTTACTGCTTTGATGATAAATTCCTTAAATAATGATCACCTCCCCAAGACTGATTGTTTCAAAGGGTAGTCTCCTATCCAGAAAGTTGTTATGCATTGTTACAGCCTATGACATTAATCTTTCTTTTTCAACAGAAAAATATCTAACCTGCACGAGTTAAAGAACCTTTAACACCAACATGTGCTATCTCCATGAGCATGTGGTTATAACTGGAGAGAGCACTAGGGCAATGCTCCAATGATAGTACATCATGAATCTTCTTTACTCTAAGCAGGATATGGTAAAGAGTCTTTTAGCCCCCATTACATTGGCAAGAAATGTCTAGTTTATACAAGAAAGATGAAGGACTCTTCAAGTATTGATCATCTCACATCTTTCCAAATGCCTTATAGGTTTTAAACATCCTATATCTACCATGAGACCTCAAACTCATATCAATATCCAATACAGTATTAAAATCCCCTCCTATTAAAGTGGTTAATCATGCACTTGTCAGTCTTTCCAGCATTTCTTTGAAGGCCTTCAGGCATGTTGGAGTAGGCTACTGACTGATGACTGATGACCAGATATTCCAGGAGGAGGTGGCGTTTGTGATTGATCTTTTCATTGAACGTGGTTATCCATCTACATTGGTGGATGATGTCTATTAATGGTTCTGTGAACACAAAAACACAAAATATGGAGCACTTATAAGTCATTCACATGTATTGGACAACAAAGTGCATTCAGTCTAGGTCTAGGACAAGAATGTCAAGCACAAGAATTTGACTCGATTTTTTGTAGTGAAATTTTGTAGAGATTTCTCCAGTCTGAAACAAATTATTAAGAAACCATTGGAATACAGTCTTTAGAACTTTTGGAATGCTTGATCAGGTTGGGATGCAATTGCAAAAACAGTAGGAACCTTAAACTCCTTTTAGAAACTAATAGGGATGGTGAAGACATTGTGGTTAGGAATCCTGGCATGAAATGCTGTGAGACTTGCAAACAATATAGATTTATTTTACAGGGCACACACTACATGGTGGCAGGTTATCCCAAACTGCTAACAGTTAATAGGGAACTTTAACTGTGAAATGAAGGGGGTTGTGTACATAGCCATTTCCTCCTCATGCCCAGTGCCCTATGTTAGCAAGACCATCAGCTCGTTGACAGAAAGGATTTACCAGCATATTTATACCATCAAAAATGTACACTATGTCAGTGTCTTGTGCAAGCATTCCATTAATTGCATGGACTTTAAAGTTGGGATTTTCTGTGCTTGAGAAAGTTCCAGTGCCTACTAGAGGTGGAGACTGGGAATTGCATCTAGAATAATGTGAACTATTTTGGCAGTTGCTTTTGAATAAAGGGACATTCCCTGGATTGAATTACTTTGTTTCCATAAAACCCATTTTAAGAATTAAGGCAGCTAATATTTAACAAGATTCCTGGCATTTTATTAAATTTAAATAATGTTTCACAAAGCATTATGTTTTATATCAACCAGGGTTGATGCATCTTTTGACAGTTTGGTTTAAAGGACGGTTTTACCCAGGTTTGTGTTCTGGGTCGACTACACTTGAAGCATTTTACAGATTAGACATGAGTATGTTATACATTCTTCTTCTTCTTTCAGCTTTTTCCCAGTTAGGGGTTGCCACAGTGGATCACCTGTCCGCTCATGACTGGCAATGGAGTTTTACAGTGTCGAGTTGCCAGCCTGGCACCCAACCTTCCACAGAAGGCACACACACACACACACTCACACCTAGGGCCAATTTGAAGTGTCCAATCCACCTACAGCATGTCTTTGGGATGTGGGAGGAAACAGAGCACCTGGAGGAAACCCACACGACCACAGGGAGGAAATGCAGACTCCGCACAGAAGGCACCCCAGCCGAGGATCGAACCAGAGAACATGAGTATGTTATACATAATAATTTTAATGTTTCCACTTGCTGGGCTTTGTTTTTAAATGTTTTCTTAGCATGATTTCTTTATTTTACAATAACAATTTATGTGCATTTAATTTTTGTAATGCTTGGTGCCTTTAATGCTTTTTAAGCAATGCAGGAAGGCACACTTGGGACAATACCTTAACTCTTGATTCCCTAATACAGTTTACAAAAAAAGATAAAAATCCGATTTATGCCTTAACATTAGATGCCTCTAAAGCATTTGACAGAGTAAACTGGGACTTTTTGTTTTCAACCCTATCCCATTTTAATATACCTAAAACTTTCTCCGATATGATTAGAATACTCTATACAAACTCTTACACTTACCTCTATGTAAACAAAAAAAGGTCCAGCCCAATTTTGATTACCAACGGAACAAGACAAGGTTGTCCACTTTCCCCCTTCCTCTTTAACATTTTTATCGAGCCCTTTTTCTTATTTATAACCCAAAATACATTCCACTCTATCCCCAAAGTCTTAAATACCAACATAATACTCTCTGCTTTTGCCGACGACCTTAATCTTTATTTTCAATTCCCCAATACAGACCTGTCTAAAATCATAAACACTGTCAATAACGTCTCTAAAGGATCAGATTACCAGATTAATAATAAGAAATCACACATCTTTCCAATTAACCCTGATGCTCATAAATATTTCTTCTTTCCTGAATCTCCTTTTCAAACAACCTATCACCTTAAATACCTTGGAATACACTTTGAGCACAATCAAGCCTCCATGCTTCAAAACAACTTACTTAAAACTTGGTCTATAATACATCATGACCTCCACAGATGGAAACTCATGAATCTGGCATTTCTATCCAAAGTAGCCATAGTGAAAATGAATGACTTGCCCAGACTCCTATATCAATTTAACACATCTAATCTGATTGTTTCCAACAATCTATTCTCCAAAATTAATAAAGAATTAGCCAAATTCATCTGATTTCCAAAAAACAGTTAGGATTTCTTACTCCAGGCTAATTTACCCTAAGGAGAAAGGGGGGCTAGGCCTTCCAAATTTCCAACTCTACTACATAATCATTAGTTCTAATAGAATATGGACTATTTCAAATCTCAATTGTAAAGCTCATACCCGATGTCCATCCTGGATGAAAATATGGCACCATCACATTATTTCCAACAAAATTAACCCGAAAGCTATTCCTTTCTTATCCCCTACTTCCATGAACAACTCTAAATTATCTCCTACCCTAAAACATAAGATCAGGCTATTCCAAAAACTGATTAAGGACATTAACCTTGAAAATACTCTACCTCATCTCCAACCCCTACATCACAATCCAAACTTCAAGATCAATAATAAAATGGTTGACCTTACTGATTTTCCTCTTATTAAAGATCTCAAGGTATGGGATATTCTTAAATACAAGGCAAAAACTCTTTCTGAGTTACGTCTAATTTTTAAGACTAACAACAAATACACAGTTATTCTATGGCAACTAAGAGAGATAATATTTTCGCAATTTACTAATTTCTCTCCCAACCATCAGGAAATCAGCAAACTCTGTGAAATCATTTCTACAGTCTCGAGTCCTGAGAAAACGATTTCAACTTCTTACAGCTTACTGAACTCCTTACTACATAACTCCAACTGCCTTTTCTCTAACTACTGGGATAACCAAGGATCCCCCATTACAGAGGAACAAAAACTTTCTGCTATAAAAATTACCACAGAACTTTCCCCTTTCAAAAAACTCATTTATACCCAACTAATGTTGAACAATAACTCTTACTACACCCCCGCAGTACTCAATAGATTTGACCCCAGTATATCTCCCTCATGTACCTGCTGTCCCTTTCCGAGAGCTGATCTACTTCATATTATGTGGTCCTGTAATCATTCCCACAAACTCTGGTGCTCTTTAAAAGTACACCTTGAGAAAATGGGATATTATAGCTCCACCCTTTCCTGGGAAACAGCCATTCTCCATATCCCCCTCACTAAGATGCCTAAGTTAGAACTCCACATATTAATCATTCTTTGCTCTCTTATCAAATTATACATCACAAACAACTGGTTGGATCGCACTAAACTTTGTTGGAGGGGTTTCAGAGAGATGGCAATGAAATATATTTCTGCTCAAAAGTTCATCATAAATGGGCCTAAGAAGAAAGCCTACTTTGGCAAATTATGGAAATGTTTACTTGATTTAATTCTTTGTGAGTAATTCATTTTATTGTTTATTATTGTGTTATTTGTGGAGGTCCATATCCATACCCCTTGTATTACTTGGAGATCCACTGTCAACCCTCATAATTTTCTATCTTTGCCTCTCAAAGTACTCTATTTATCTGGTAGCACGTTCATTTGTAAATATTGTACATAATTGTTTTTGGATGTAGATAGTTTACATTTGTTTATTTCTTTGTTGTTTGTTCTCCTGCTCAAAAAGACATGTTATGATCTATTGCTTAATAATAGTGTTTCTTTCCTTTTTCTGTATGCTTTATTTTTATGTGAAACGATAAAAAATTATTTGAGAAAAAAAAAAAAGGAATGCAGGAAGTTTATACAATGTTTCTGAGGAAGTTCCTACTTTACTGGAATGAAAGAGCTCAAAGTATTAAACTCTCTGTGCGCTGGTACTTTTCTGATCAGCATTTTTTTGTTTTCTTTTCTTGCAATGGTAAGAAGTTATAAATGGTTAATTGCATTTTTTTCATGTTTATAAATCCAGTCAGCCTTACTAGTACATGTAACCTAGTATATGATTTACAGAGTTACTTACAGATTATTATTTTATTGCACTTATGTGACATTTGTATATATTATTAAAATCTGTTAACACATGACTGATACTCTTTTTTCAAAAGATCCATGTATGATTACAAACATGCTCATGATTTCATATGCATTTCATAATAATAGTGTAGGTAACCATTTTAGGTACACAGATTTGTCTTTGCAAATACCTGTATTTATGCAAAGTTATTAAGCATTTTTATATGACTCAGTTAAGAAACCAAATATTTTATTTTACTTGTTCTAAAACTCTGGCCTTCTCGCCACAACCTGGTTTACCCACTCAGCCAGCTGGTCAGCCCTATGCTTCTGTAAGATTTCATACCTATAATAACACTGTTGAGCATAGCGGGTTATACCTGTGACAGTAGGTCACCCAACTCCTGCCAGATATTGATTATTTTACACAGTAATACAGAGAGAGACAATTGAATGCTGACAAGGAATGATGTAGTTAAGCAAGTCCCAATTAATTTTTATTATTAGGAGACCCTTGTACATCTACAAATAATGGCAGTGTGCATGGGAGACCCTTGTACATCTACAAATAATGACAGTGTGCATGGGAGACCCTTGTACATCTACAAATAATGACAGTGTGTATGGGAGACCCTTGTACATCTACAGATAATGGCAGTGTGCATGGGAGACCCTTGTACATCTACAAATAATGGCAGTGTGCATGGGAGACCCTTGTACATCTACAAATAATGGCAGTGTGCATGGGAGACCCTTGTACATCTACAAATAATGTCAGTGTGCATGGGAGACCCCTGTACATCTACAAATAATGGCAGTGTGCATGGGAGACCCTTGTACATCTACAAATAATGGCAGTGTGCATGGGAGACCCTTGTACATCTACAAATAATGGCAGTGTGTATGGGAGACCCTTGTACATTTACAAGTAATGGCAGTGTGCATGGGAGACCCTTGTACATCTACAAATAATGTCAGTGTGCATGGGAGACCCCTGCACATCTACAAATAATGGTAGTGTGCATGGGAGACCCTTGTACATCTACAAATAATGGCAGTGTGCATGGGAGACCCTTGTACATCTACAAATAATGGCAGTGTTCATGGGAGACCCTTGTACATTTACAAGTAATGGCAGTGTGCATGGGAGACCCTTGTACATCTACAAATAATGGCAGTGTGCTTGGGAGACCCTTGTACATCTACAAATAATGACAGTGTGCATGGGAGACCCTTGTACATCTACAAATAATGGCAGTGTGCATGGGAGACCCTTGTACATCTACAAATAATGGCAGTGTGCATGGGAGACCCTTGTGCATCTACAAATAATGGCAGTGTGCATGGGAGACCCCTGTACATCTACAAATAATGGCAGTGTGCATGGGAGACCCCTGTACATCTACAAATAATGGCAGTGTGCATGGAACGCACACTACTCATTCCCTTGTTTACATACAGTACTGTATGCTGTTGTATTATTACTGTTAGCATACAGTACTGTATGCTGTTGTATTATTACTGTTAGCATACAGCACTGTATGCTGTTGTACTATTACTGTTAGCATACAATACTGTATGTTGTTGTATTATTACTGTTATTAATGCTTTCTAATATTTTTTTACAGGGTCAGTATTAGAAACAAATAGTACAACTGCAGCAATAAATAAGGATGCTGCCTGCTGCAGAATGGGTGTTGTTGCTGCTGATGATAACATGGTTATATTCATGACGTAGGCTGAAAGAAGTGTCAGGCATTCCTCAAGTTTACGGACAGTTCTGTCACCACACAGTATGTTAGTAACTCTGCAGAAAGTGACAGTGCAACTCAAAGTCAAGCATAACTTAACATATGTTCGGGAGGCTCAACCCTTCACCTCTATACCAGCATCTTGAAACTCATAAGAACATTTACAAGATAATGGCAGACATTCAGAGGCCACTGTGGCCCACAGTGAGATCTTTACAAAGGGGAACCAGGCACAGAAATATATTGCAGCTACCCAGGAAACACGTAAAACATTGACTTCCCAACAGGAAATGTGCTGTGACATTGTTAGGGCACACAGCATTGCCACAGAGAGACAGCTGGAAATGGTCACTGTCTGGCAGGGTATGTGTGATGATTTCCAGCACTACTTTGACATGACAGAGAGCAGGGATAATGCCATTGTCACATTGCATGGTGGCACACCAGGCATCTGTCGTCACCTCCATTTCTACTATAGTTAGGACATACCAGAGTTAAGCTGAAGTCAGTCTTGCTAGGGACAGAGGACAAGGTACTGTTAGAACATGTAAAGAGAGATCACATGATACCACCCTTGCTTTGAAGACAGTAATTTCAGTAATCAAAGTCAACAATAACAACATATTTTGCACAGACCACATCAGTGGTCATCCATACCTAGCAGAACCTCACATCTGAGATCACGATCATGGTCACACAATAGTGTCAGGTCAGTAACAGCAGGATCACCTGCATCAAGTAGTTTACAACATTGGACTAACTCTTTTACAATTGTCATGGTAGCCCCTCCTCCAAATCAGTTTCAGCCACGCCTAGCCTATCAATAGGAAATGTTTATGGCTTATTTGATCTTGACCTACTGCAAATCAGCTTCATTGACACTGCTCTCTGTTTAGTTGAAGTAGGGGTTTGGGTGGGGGAGTTGTGTATATATATATATATATATATATATATATATATATATATATATATATATATATGCATCGCATCCCTGTAAAACTAGTAGGTGCACCATCCTTGAACATTTGACAAAAAAAAAAATGCTACATGGATAACCATTTCTACAGGTTGCAGGTATGTAACACATCAAAACATCAAAATAGCAATGAACAAATAATATATCTTAAGCAACTGTCACAGTAAAATGAGTATTCTGCCATGTAAACTTACATTGCTGCCACTTCACCCTCCCCACTGCACAGACAATTATAGTTTGTGAAGTCAGAATTTATTTTGTAGTACACTAAAAAAAGTAATCAGATGTGCAGTACAACAAAATAAAGAAGAAATACAATATATAAATAAAGCATTATATACATTTGGAATGCATTACCTCTTGAACTATTTCATTGTTGTCAGTAATCCCTACTTTTGTATAGTTAAGTAATCATTAAAGCAGAAGTTATCCATTAAAGCTGACAAACATGTGAATTATTTTCTGTGTGATGCCTTTTGACATCCCTGAACAGGAATCAGTGAGCACTTGGGCATGTCAACAACATGATTATTATTCAAACAGATAATAAAAAAAATATTTTAAGATGAGAGAGAATATCAGATGAACAGTGACAGCAGACCATGCACCAGAAAGCATAGCCCACAGGTATCATTACATGCATCAATTTTACTCTGTTTTTTTTTCAAACTTGGGGAACATTAACCTGATCATCATGGTCCATAGTTTTGTACTAGAAGCCACCTCTTTACCTGCACAGCTGCATGCCCTTGCATTGCACACGCCTGCCACATAGGGTCCCTTACTACTGTACTGCTGCTAGCTGGTCATTATTAGTTACAGTGGGACTAGAAATGATAGCTGCAGTGACAGCATCAGTCACTTTCCCACCAGACCACTGCATGATCATATTATGCAGAATGCAACATGCAGTAAACATACTGCATGCAATGGCTGGGTCATACTAAAGGGTACCCCCCAGACTCATCCAGACACCTGAACTGGCTTTCTCCAGGAGGCCAAAGACCCTCTCAATGTCAAAACAGGTCTGAGAAAGGGATATGTTATATTTCACCTCTGCTGCTCCAGTTAGATATCTCACTGGATTCATGACCACAGTTAGATATCCCACTGGATTCATGATCACAGTTAGATATCTCACTGGATTCATGATCATGGCTCCAGTGGATATCCAGCATCACTTGAAAAAAAGAAAAAAGTGACAAATAAAAAAGGGGGGGGGGCAAAAACAGAAAAAAATGCATTCAGTAATACACTTTAATGATGATAACTACTTAATCACAATATAAAAAATATATATTTTTCCACTTATCAATGATATGATCACTGGGCATCCTTCCATGCAGGAAGAGGTGGTTGACTGAGCTGGTGTGCCAGATGTGGGAATCACTTACAAGGACGCTGGGTAGAGACATTGGTGATGCACCGCTATGCATAACACACTACCCGATAATTGATCCAATTGTTGCCCTTGCTATTGCAGTAGCCTAATTGCAACATGGATCCAATCTATTGCACTGAATACCTCAGAGAAACATACCAGTACATAAAAGGCTTCATCCTGATGTGACACAGGGAAATAGATGTACTGATCTACAAATGCCAAGACTACATCCAGGAACGGCTGCAGTATTCTTGAGACAAAAGCCTGTGAGGTCACCAACGTGTACACAGTATGTCTCTTGAAGGCTCCCGTATCAAGTATAGTTAAAGCTATACATACTTCACTGTTGACAGGAATAGGAAGCCTGCATATTCCTCCATGACCCTATGGGGGGGGTCAAACATGCATCTAGGTTTTTCTGATTATCAAAGTTATAATGAGCAATCCTTTGCCTATATTTTTGTTTCTTGGCCGGTGACCCCCCCCCCCCCCCCAGTGGATGCAAGCATTTTTGTACCAGCCAAAACAAGTAACTCAGACCAAGAAATTGAAAGTTACAGCAACTGATAACATTATCTGCTGTTTACAACTATGGTACATTTCAAGATGATTCCCTTTATTTAGCACATCTGCGACTAGCGGGGATAACTGGGAAAATCTGACTATGAATCACGAATGGTGAAAAACATACTTCATTAACATACAAAGATTTACATCACTCCTCATTCCCATCTCATCATTTTTAAATTTGCATAAGCATGTTACAGGTCATCGAGCATTGGTGTAAATGGCCTCTATGGACCACAGCTTATCTGCATTTGTTCATGTAATCTATTGCACTAAGTACCCCAGGGAAACATGCCAGCCAAAAAAAAGGCGTGCACAGTCCTGGCATGATCTTGAGGTGACCGTGAGAAATAGATGTACAGATCCACATATGACAAGAGTACATCCAGGAGCTTTAGCAGTATTGTCATAGCAGAAACCCGAGTGCAAACTGATCATTTAAATATATTCATCCATACAATATTTACAGCTGCAGCTGTAATGCAAAGCAGATACAATTGGGAGGATAAGTATTTACATTACATTTATTTATATTTATTTTTATTTTACGTTTGTTTACAGGGAATGTCCGACTGGGATAAGACCCACTTTCAGCGGAGGTCTGGGGAGTAAAGCTCCACATAGAGAGATTATACAAAAACTTATACAAGAAATTATTCAAAACGTATACAAGCAATTATACTAAAAAATATACAAGACATACAGTACACCAGAAATTACATTCTATGCTATTATAGCTGACATTTGTATTATGCAATCATCTGATATAATTTCTTATTGTGCTATAGGCATTGTTGTTTCTCAAAGTAAGCTGAGGAAGGGTTTATGGGTGGAAATTGGATATAAAAAGATGAGGTTAGAGATTATTTAGACGTGAGAGAGAGCATAGATTACGAGGTGGTGAGGGAAGAAGAAAAAGTGTGACCAGAAACTATTAAAACTAGTTAGCCAGCAGTAGTGCAGGAACAAAGCCAGGTGTCATTAAGATAAGTTTTAAGAATCTTTTTGAACTGGTAAGTATTTGTGGTGGTTCTGAAGTGGTGAGGTAGTGAATTCCACCCTGTTCCTCAGCCTTACTACAGGATATGTGCCCAAAGAGTGGAGTACAGCAACAGTGGTCCCTCTCCATAAAGGTGGTGCCTCAACGGATCCTGGAAACTATCGCCCCATAAGCCTGACTAGCGTGGTCTGCAAAGCTATGGAAAGGATCATCATGGACCTCATAAATAAAGATATTGGGGACCTACAGACACTGGATCCTACCCAGTTTGGCTTTGTTAAGGGCAGATCCTGCCTCTTAAACCTGGTTGATTTCTTTGAAACAGTCACCAAGGCCATTTACGAGGGGAAGGTGGTCCACACAGCCTACCTGGACCTCGCAAAAGCCTTCAATACAATACCCCACTCGGGCATTATAGATAAGCTCACTAGCTTAAATATAAACCCCTATGTCACTAGATGGATTGCAAATTGGCTCAAGGACAGAACCCACATGGTTAGAATTGCTGGAGCCATGTCAGACTCCAAACCAGTTACAAGTGGTGTCTCACAAGGCTCAGTCCTGGGACCTCTCTTGTTCGGTATATATTTCTCGGAGGTACAGGCCAACACGGAAGGACTGTGGCTGACCAAGTTCAGATGACTGCAAACTGGGCCATAATCGACTCTCCAGCCGACACAAGCATCCTCCAAAGGGCCTCATAGAAACAGACAACTGGTGCCAGAGCGATGGCCTCAAGCTAAATGCCAAAAGTGTATAGTCATCCCCTTTGGCAAAAACAAAGTGCCCACAAATTACCACATAGGTGGTAATCCATTAAGTACAGAAGAAGTAATTAGGGACCTGGGGACCCAAGTTGATAGCAATCTCTCATTTGACAACCACGTGGCCAAAGTGGTTAGAAAAACATTTTATATAGCCCACCTAATCATGAAGGGATTCACATCTAGATCAGGGGAGGTCATCGTGCCTCTTTACTCATCCCTCATCAGGTCCATAATTGAGTACAATGCCCCTTTTGGGATGTACCTTAGCAGACACCTGCAGCAACTGGAAAGACCCCAAAAGTACCTCACCAAGAGGATCAAAGGGCTCAAACAGATGCCATATGCTGCCGGGTTAAAGAAACTCCAGCTCTACTCAGTGGCATACCGCCTGTTCAGAGGTGATCTGTGCCTGACGTATAAAGCCATGTCCAACCCGGAATTAATGGACATGCTGCACCTCAGAAAATCCAAATCCCATCGAGCTACGCGCTCGAGAGACTTGAACCTCAGTACTGAAATAAATAGGACATGCTGGAGGGACAGATTCATAACCCAGAGGCTCCCTTCACTCTGGAATAAAATCCCAGTCCAGGTTAGGCAGAGTCCCTCATTGACTCTCTTCAAGAGGAATCTTGATGAGTGGATGGGAGATCGTAGGTTTACCCGGGTATCACTTCTGTGTCACTGTTAGACAGAGGCACAGTATACTAACCTCGAAAAAGGGCATAGCAAAATAAATTTAAAATGGGTGGCGAAAGCCAAACACATTCTGGCTAGGCTTATAAATGCCCTAGGGCAGATAGCCTAGTATGAACCTATGAACCTATGAACCTACATGATGAGAAAATAGCGAGTCCCTTGCTGTATTAGTGGATTTAGACATCTGTAGTTCATAGGTTCTAGGTACTAGACTATTGGCCCAAGAGCCTAAATAAGCCTAGCCAACAAGGTTCCCTGGCTTACGCCACCCAAGAAAGTTATTTTCCTGTGCCCCTGTTGAGCAGAGCCACAGAAGTGATCCCCGGGGTGTATTTCCTATTTCCCATCCACTTATCAAGATTTTTCTTGAAGAGTGCTATTGAGGAACTTTGCTTGACATAGATGGGTAGCTTGTTCCAGAGTATGGGAAGTCTCTGGGACAGGAATTTATCCCTCCAGCATGTCCTGTTTATTGTGCTGACAAGGTTTAGGTCCCTAGAGCATGTAGCTCAGAGGGATTGGGATTTTTTTAGGTGTAGCATGTCCAACAGCTCTGGGTTTGACATAGCTTTATATGTAAGGCAGAGATCAGCTCGGAGTCGGCGATATGCTATGGAGTAAAGCTGGGTTTTTTTGTGACAGTCAGTGTAGGGCATCTGTTTGTGGTCAGTAATTCTCTTTGTGAGATACTTCTGTGGCCTTTCCAGCTGATGCAGATGTCTTGTGAGGTACCTTCCAAAAGGGGCATTGTACTGTATAATAGATCTAAT
The DNA here is from genome assembly GCF_019279795.1 of Protopterus annectens. Classification (NCBI taxonomy): domain Eukaryota; kingdom Metazoa; phylum Chordata; order Ceratodontiformes; family Protopteridae; genus Protopterus; species Protopterus annectens. The sequence continues at coordinate 77,262,712 of NC_056746.1, forward strand.
GAGTGTCGAGTAGAGGGGAACGATGACCTCTTTTTTCCTAGATGAGAACCCTTTTGTGTTGAAGTGTGCCACGTAAAAGGATTTCATGACTACTGTGGCGATGTGATTATCAAAGTAGAGACTACTGTCCACCTGAGTCCCCAGGTCTGTTATCACACATTCAGCATTAAGTAGACTGCCACCTATGTGGTAGTTCATGGGTACAGAGTTTTTACCAAAGGGGATGACAATGCACATTTTGACATTAAGCTTGAGGCCATGGCTCTGACACCAAGCATCTGTCTCTGTGAGGCCCTTCTGAAGGATGTCCACATCATTTGGGGACTCGACTATGGCTCCTAGTTTGCAGTCATCTGCGAACTTCATTAGCCAAAGGCCTTCTGTGTTAGCCTGTACTTCAGAGAAGTAGATACCAAACAGGAGAGGACCCAGGACTGAACCCTGTGGTACTCCACTTGTCACTGGTCTGAAGTCGGATTTGGAGTCTTCTACTTTCACAGTGTGGGTTCTGACAGTGAGCCAATTGGCAACCCATCTTGTGACATAGGGATTTATACCTAGTTTAGTGAGTTTATATATAATTCCAGAGTGGGGGATGGTGTTGAAAGCCTTGGCAAGATCTAGATAGGCTGTGTGAACCACCTTACCCTTGTCTACGGCTTTGGTGACTGCTTCAAAGAAGTCTATCAGGTTTAGGAGACATGATCTGCCTTTTACAAACCCAAACTGGGTGGGGTCCAGAGTTTGGAGATTAGCAATGTCTTTGTTTATAAGTTCCATGATGATACGTTCCATAGCCTTGCAGACCAGGCTCATCAGGCTAATGGGGTGGTAGTTCCTGGGGTCCATGGTGGCTCCCTCCTTGTGAAGTGGGATAACCGTTGCTGTGCGCCATTCAGCAGGCACAAAGCCTGAGGTGAGGCTATGATTGAACATGGTACTTAGATGGGGTGCCAGATCATTCTGTAGTTCATGTAGAACCCAGCCTGGGATGTTGTCTGGTCCCATGGATGCTGTGTTCTTGGCTTTGGAGAGTGTGGTTTTTACCTGTGCAGCTGTGATTACAGGAACTTTGCATTCTTCTGGTATAGAGATGGGCTCTTTAGGGGTGAGAGGGGGTAAAGTTAGCACTGAACCTATCTGCCAGGATGTTGGCAATATCAGTCGGGTCTGTATATTTAGTGCCATTGTGCTGTAACTCAGAGCAGCTCTGAGTGTTGCCATTGAGATTCTTGACATAGCTATAGAATGCTTTGTGGTTGTCTTTAGAATCAGTGGTGATTTTGTTTTCGTAACTAGCTTTGGCGGATTTTATCAGGGATCACAGCTTCTTACTGAGGCTGACCAGGGAGCTCCTCCACTTATGGGATTTTACTCTCTTTTGCAACAGTTTCTTCCTTCTGTTGTACAGTTTGTTTACGGCAGGGGACCACAAGATTGGCTTCCTTTTTCTGGAGGATAGCGTCTTGGTTCTGTTTGGGAGAGCACGATCCATGGATTCATGTAAGTGCTTATAAAGTGCAATTGTGTAGGATTCAGTAGTCGTAACTGTATTGTCCATCTGCATGGGTGTCATGAAGTTCACCACTTCTGGCTTTGGAGAAATTTTTTACCTTGGTTTCCTTGATGGGGAGTAGGGGCAGGATGTGGATATCTAGGGTAATTAGCTTATTGTCAGATCGGACCAATGAGGCGTTGACTTCAGGTGTGGAACACCGATCACTCATGAAAAGTGTGGTATGAGTTATAGCATGGTAGTGGAGGGGTGCTTTCTGGAGTCTTGAACCAGGTCTCAGTCACTGCACAGATATCAATGTTCTCCATTTTAAGGAGTGTCTCGAATGAGTGCATTTTGAGATTTAGACTTCTAGCATTGAGTAGCATCACCCTCAGTTTTTTCTTGCCTGTTCCTGTTACGGTGGTGAATTTGTCATTTGAACCTTGCCTAAAAAAGGCACTATAGGGGCAGCAAGAACCTTAGCCAGTATCTGGAATCCCAGGGATGACAGGTGCAGGCCATATCTGGCAAAGCATCATGGTCTGTAACCATGTCATCCCAGGCAGACAGATACTGGATCCCTTTAGAATGGCACCAGAAGCTTAGCCAATTTTTGAAGTCAATCATTTTGTCCTTGTACTGCAACATCATTCTGGGTGATGGCAGAATGCTACTCAGGGCTAGAGTCATACCTGCCTGGGCTACGAGATCGGAGAGCTCTTCCATGTCTCTTTTCATGGAGTCCAGGGAGGTACATCTCAGGTCATTCACACCAACATGGACAATGACAGAGTCATATCTGTACTTGTTGTGGAGTGACCTGAGTGTGTGGGTTATGTGGCGGATCCTGGCACCCGACAGGCAGCTGACAGTAACCTTCTCCTTGTTTAACCTGGTGAGTGGGACATCAGTGTGCCTGACTATAGTCACCTATGACTAGTGTGTTGGGTACGTTGTTTTGCCTTGTTGGCTGTGGTTGAGTGGCACACTGAGTCTGCGAGCTATGTGTCATTTGGGTTGTGTTGGAGGGGTGGAGGTTGCTTGCATTTCTGTTTTGGATTTCTCTGTTGCTTGAGCAGATTATTATTGAGAGCCTCCGTGAATGTTTTTGTGTTTCTATGTGTGGATTTTGCTGGTGTAGATTTAGTGAAACTATGTAATGAGTGTGGTGTGGTGCAAGTATTTACCTTCTCCTCTTGACTGTCAAGTTCAGTCTTGATTGGAGAGCCTTACCTCCAGTTTGTCTAGATAAGTGCATCTCTCACAGGTTGTAGTGTTGGGTGGTAGGAGGAGAAGGTTGTCTGTGTACATGAGGCAATTTCTACATTGCCCCAAGATGCCCAGATTCATCAGATAGACAGGAGAGAACACTGGGAGCTGACCCTTGGACATGCCTGAATAAAAAACTATTTTCCTCTAGATAAGTGAGGAAAGTGAGTACAAGAGCTGTTTTCTCTAAGCAAGTGAGGAAAGTAAGTACCAAAACTGTTTTCCTCTAGGTAATGTGGAAGGTTGAGTGCTGTAGTAATTAGTAGGTTGTTTAGTGCTTACAAGTTCTGAACAAGTGCTGATCACGAATAAGCAAATTCAAGTGCTAAAACTAAGAATCTGTATCTGGACTAAACTAGTTACAGGAAAGGGGGGAAACAAGTGCAAATGCGGGCTTTTAAATCAGAAAGTTGAGAGAGATGGAAAAACTGCTCAAACGGCCAATAGCTACAATTTCTGGGCCAGAACCACTCCTTATGTGGTAGATAGGTTACCTAGTGCTTACCACTCCCACTGATAAGCTAGAAGGCTTCCTTCCAACACAGAAAGCTTGGGGGGCTCAGAAGCTTACATACAGTCCTAGGTACAGTAAATCTGAATCTGGACTACACTAGTTACAGGAAAGGTATATATATATATATATATATATATATATATATATATATATATATATATTTATATTTTTTATATATACAGAAAAGTAGCTAAAACAGCAGTAAAAACAATTCAAATGCAGTGCAAGTTAGCACACTTGAGTATGTAGCAATGTTAGACCAAATGGTTTAAAAAATGTAATTAAATTAAAAACGACTAAAAACAAGTGCAGAAGGAGTCCATTAGGTAGAATGAGGTAAAGAGATGGGACTGGGGGGAGTGCCCCAGATCAAATCTACAGTGGGGGCGGGCAACTGCAAAAGCCTCCAAATTTAAACAACAACACAGGAATAGGGAGGGTGGATATGGGAAAAACAACACCTTCAGCAGAGATCTGAAAAACTATTCAGTGAAACAAAAATAACAGTGCACAACTCTGAAGTTTGGCTTAGAAACTTTAAGAAAGTATTGATTAGTACTTCTTATTGATCATTGAGGAGTATAAAGTGTCAGAGAATTTGCAAGGGATGGGCAGGATTTAGGATTGTTTAGTATATTGTGGGCTATAAGGAGTTGGGATTGAGGCAGTAAGTTGGAAAATTCAGGCCAGTGTAAAGCCTTTAATGAGAGGCAGTGATGGGATTTGTAAGGGTGATTTGCAGCAAATCTGGCTACTTTGTTATATGTGGTTTATAGTTTGGATATTAGGTTACTCTGCAGATGGGTAAGAATAGGTGAAGCATAGAGTAGGTATGGTAGAAGCAGGGATTGGGCAAGGGATGGCCTGGATGCACAGGGAAGAAAGTTTTTGTGACGGTAAAACAGGCCTAGTTTTTGGTATTTTTTTTTTATTGAACTATGAATGTGATGACTGAATTTAAGTTCATCATCGATTATTGCTCCAAGGAGTTTTGTTTGGGTGTTAACAGAAATTTTAGTTCCATTAAGGGATATTACGAAGTAGTTCTGTTTTGCATGTTCCAGATGTTTAGGTAGGAAAAGTAGTAGCTTAGTTTTGCTCGCATTTAGCAGGAGTTGGTTGGATTGTAGCCAGTTTTCAACTGAGTGGAGTGAGTTTTGTGTAAGGGATTGAAGGTTTTCTATGTTGTCAGCAGAGATGATGATGGTTGAGTCATCAGCATACTGAATAAGATTGGATTGGGGGCAGGATGAGAAAAGGTCATTGGTAAATACATTGAAGAGGAGAGGGCCCAATATTGATCCTTGTGGGACCCTTGTCCTAACTGCTAGAAAGGAGGAGTAGGAATAGTTCCATCTAACAGCCCTATGTCTATTAGTGAGGTAATCACAGAACCAGGAGGTGGTGGAGTTTGAGAAGCCTAGGTTGGAGAGTTTATGGTGAGGTATGGTATGAGATACGGTGTTGAATGCTTTCGACAGGTGCAGAAAGAGGGTTGATGCTATTTTGCTATTATCCCTGACTTGAGCAATGTTATTAGTAAAGGATACAAGAGCAGTAGCTGTGCTATGTGTGGGGCGGAAGCCATGTTGAGTTGGTGTGAGTAGGTTTTCTTGTAGCAGATGATTAAGTACTTGCTTATGGATACACTTTTCCAGTATTTTGGAGAGAGGAGACAATACGGCAATTGGTCTGAAATTGGTTGGCTCAGTGGAGTTTCTTTATGAAGAGGTACTACAAAAAATGTCTTCCAAATTTCAGAGACTTTGCCTTCTTTTATGGATCTATTAATCAGGATAGATATGGGGTATGCTACAGATGTAGCTGCATGTTTAAGGAATAATGGAGGAAGGTTATCAGCTGAGGGTGAGTCAAGTTTTAGTTTAGTTAAGAGCAACTTGATATAAGAGGTGGGGACAGGTGATAGTGAGAATGAGAGTGAGGGTGAGAAAGGTGAATCAGAGATGGATGAAGATGTAGATGGATAGAAAGAGGTGCAGGTGGAGAAGTTAGTTACAGTTAAGTTTTCAATAGTTTCAGTGAAGGACTTGTTAAGGAGGGTTGCTATTTACAGAGGAGTCTTGTCAGAATAAGGTGTGGGTGGGGTAGGAGTACCAGGTGAGAAAAGTTTATTGATAGAGTTTCAGAATTTTTTAGGATTACAGTAGGGATTGTTAAGTGAGGATTGGTAATAGTTCTTTTTATCAAGATTGATTTGTTTCTTAGCTTTGTTTCTAAGTTCCCTGTAAGAGATAAGGTTGGAAGAAGTATTATTGCCTTTACAAGTTTTATCTTTGGTCTTCATGAGTGTAAGGGTAGTTTTAGTTAGCCATGAGGCATATCTGAATTTGATGCGAGTTTTCCTAGTTGGGGCAAGGGAGTTGAGGATGGATAGAAAGGTATTGTTGAAGTGTTTGACTGCTTCATCGAGAGTGAGATTAGAGAGAAAGGACCAGTTTATAGTAGAGAGGAGGTGATTTAGTGAGCCAAGAGAATAGCTATATCACGGGTCACCTTATATTGTTGTGCTTTATGCAGGTGTTCAGAGTTTCTGTGAAGTAGTAAAGGTAGATAGTCACCTCTTGTGTCTAGTAGAGTGGTTGGATTATGGTAATATTGGGGGTGAGATACTAGTATCCAGTCAATAAGTGAACCAGTAGAGGAAAATTTATGAAGGTGGGTAGGGGAAGAGATGAGATGTGCAAATCCATACAGGTTGAGAGAGGTAGAAGGTGTTTTTTTATTGATCTGCAGCCAGTCAATATTGACATCTCCTAGTATGATGGTTTCATAAGGGATAGTTTTAGATATCCATGATAGAAAGTGTTCTAAAATGGGGACATTATTTCCAGGAGGAATATAAATTGATGCAATGGCAAGTTTTTTTTTGGTGGCTAAGTTTAAAGTGAGCTAAAATTATCTCAGCTGGGAGAAAATCAGATATTGGAAATGAGATAGGGGAGACAGGCAGTTAGAATATATGATTGCGACTCCTCTCCTCTTTATGAAAGTCTGTCATGCCTGAGGATATTGTAGCTAGGGGGAAGAATTTCAGAATTAGAAATACTTGGTTTTAACCAGGTTTCACACAAGGCAAGTATGTTTCAGTTATGTTGAGTGATCCAAGCATGAAGTGTGTTGTTTTTTTTAACTATACTTTGAAAATTTATAGATGAGAGGGTAAGTCTTTTTGGAGGAATAGTATTAGTAATGTATAACAGAGAGGTGCAAGAGAGCACAGAAGTGGTAGTGGTATTGAAAGTATTTTGTGGAGAATTGTTAGGTCCTGGGTTGGGGTGGATGTCTCCTGATAACAACAGGTTGGATAATATGAAATTGATTATTAGAGAGAATGGGTGCATGTGTGGATATTTATTTTTGTGGTTGACATCTTGTTTAGGTGTAAGAAAGTATTTGAATCTATGTGTGGCAATAATAGTGAAGTTAGATAGGGAGGGGGAAATGTGAGTAAAGGCAGATGTGTTGTGGTTTGGAGATAAAGTGAGCGTGGGTGATTTGGTGTGTATAACAGTAGTGCTTTGATAGCATGTGAGAACTGAGAGAAAGAGTAATGTAGTTGAAAGAAGGAGAAATAGCATATTAAGAATAGTAGGCATATTAGTAATTAGAGTAGTGTGAGATAGATGAGATTGTTAGTTCAGAGGGTGATGAAAAACTATAGGAATGGTGTAAGAGTGTGAGTACTAAGGGGGTGGGGATTTAAAGAGGAGTGGGTGCGTTGTGTTGTATGATTGGTTAGTGAAGTGGGTGGAGGAGGTGCGGCTAACTATAAAGGAAATTGAGTCAGGGGTGGGCGGGAATGAGGTCAGGGCAGGGGAACAAAGTGAGCCCGAGCAATAGCAAGGGCAAATGGAGTGGGCTGCACAAAACCAGATGGAACTAGCCCAGGAAAATCAATCAGCCAGGTTACTTAAGATATGGTAGTTTGCAGCATTTTTACTGTTTGTAAATAACTTCTGTGTCCCTGGGTTTGGTTGTTATTAGCAAATGAGTAGGTTTTGCTCCAGTTGGTTTCCCCAGTCAAACTTTTTAAGTTGCTTCCAGTAAGGAGTAACAGTCACATCCTGTGAGTTTGATTTATTTTAAAAATGCTCAGTGAGACCTAAAAGCAACTGGTGATTGATTTAGAAGTAATGCTGCCACCAAGTGGCATAGCTTGGAAAAAAGTCTACACTGTGAGGGGAGGTTGAGCCAGTTGTCCCTGCAAGTGTACACTACCTTTACAGCAGATTAAAAGCTTAAGGATATATCCACATTAGCTACGTGGAGTGTTTGTTGCCTATATAAGTAAAAATAAGTGATTCTTTCTGATGGTACACACATTTACTTTTGAAACATTTATTCTCAAATGTTTAGTTTGATGCTTGCCTAAAACAGCTTCAGGTAGCAATTGAGGGGGCCTCCTGTGGGTGAAGCTAACTGTGGAAACTGTTATTTACTTTTGAAACATTTTACCTGTGCAGCTGTGATTACAGGGACTCTGCATTCTTCCTGTATAGTTATGGGCCTTTTATAGGGTGAGAGGGGGATAAAGTTAGCATTGAACCTATCTGCCAGGACGTTGGCAATATCAGTTGGTTCTGTAATTTTCATGCCGTTGTGCTGTATCTCAGAGCAGATCTGGGTGCTGCCATTGAGATTCTTGACATAGCTATAGAAAGCTTTGTGGTTGTCCCTAGAATCAGTGGCTTTTTTGTTTTCGTAGCTAGCTTTGGAGGATGTTATAAGGGATCTCAGCTTTTTACTGAGACTGACCAGGGAGCTCCTCCACTCATGGGATTTTACTCTCTTTTGCAACAGTTTCTTCATTCTGTTGTAGAGTTTGTTTATGTGGCAGGGGACAACCAGATTGGCTTCCTTTTTTTGGAGGATAGCATCTTGGTTCTGTTTGGGAAAGCACAATCCATGCACTTGTGTGCTTATAGAGTGCATTTGTGTAGGATTCAGCAGTCATAACTGTATTGTCCATCTGCATGGGTGTCATGAAGTTCACCACTTCTGTCTTAAGAAGCATGAAGTTAGCTCTGGAGAAATTTTTTACCATGATTTCCTTAATGGGGGGTGGGGGCTGGATTTGGATATCTAGGGTGATTAGCTTATGGTTGGATCTGACCAATGAGAAGCTGACTTCAGGTGTGGAACACTGGTCACTCATGTTGGTAATGACTAGGTCTAGGATACTGTTGCCCCTGGTGGGGGTGTGGATAACTTGATCCAGGGCATTGAAATTTATGAATTCCAGAATGCGTTGAGCGAAGGAGTTGGTACATGAGTAGTTTTCCCAGTTAATGGTGGGGTAGTTGAAATCGCCCATTATTAGGGTGTTTGGTTGAACCCTAATATTTTCCATTATATCAAGAAAAGAGGAGTGGGAATCCTGGGGCATGGTGGGGGATCTGTAGCAAGCTACAATTTGGATTGCAGTTTTGCCCAGAGTTAGTTGCACTTGGATAATCTTGGATGCATTATGCTGAACAACTACCCTGAAGGTGTGGATATCCTTAATGAATATGAACACACCTTTTTGTGTTCCGGTCCAGGTTAGTTGGCTGAAACTTGTGGCTTTGTTCCTGTACTTCTCTTGGCTAACTAATTTTAATAGTAGAGAATTATTTGTTAAGTAAAGACTTCTATTTGTGGTATGGGGCTGGAGAATATTTAGAAGGGCATTTTTTTTATCAAGTTGATATACTAGTTTGTGTGCTAAGGTTAAATGGTTATAGGATAGAAGTTGTGGAAGTTCTAACCAGGGGAGCTTTTTTAAGGAATGAGAATGGTGGGTATGATGTGGGAAGTCTGTTGCAAATTTAGCTATTTTATTGTAGTATGTTTCAGGTTTAATTAATTCTGTCTATTTAAGGTTGGTGAGAATTGGGGAAGCATACAGAAGTGTTGATAGAAGATGGGTTAGTGAAATCATACAAATAAATGTATGTGTGTATGTATATATATATATATATATATATATATATATATATATATATATATATAGATAGATATATATACATAAATATATTTGGGGTTTGAGGGCTTTCCCCTATTTGAGGGGTGCAAGGGGGAATTACCCCCCTACAAAAAGATGTTTAAAGGAGAAGATTTCTCAGATTTGCTCTTCTCGTGTATTTTCAGTCTTTTTCTTTTGTTTGGCTTGTAGATACGCAGCATTATGAGTTCCAGCATTTTAATAGGGAGCCTGTATAAAAACTTCCTATACACAAGTTTTATTTCAAAAAAGATTTTAATGCAGTATTGCAATAGTGTACAAAATGGCACATAAACAGTACTAGTGGACTTATCATGTTTTTCCTGTTTTGTGTCTCCCAATCCCTTTTTTCCTCTTTTTTTTTCTTATTTTGCTGATGTATTTCTTTCTACTTTTTTGTTTTCTTTTTCTCCCATTTATTTTACTTTTTTTAAAGGTTCAGATCTGTCAGGACCTAACTGGGTACTTACAACCCAGCCTAGGGATAGATCACCATCTGCCTGTGTGGGGACATGCTCACAGGGTTAGAGCAGAGGTACTGGCCCTACAGGCACTCTGGCACATGGCACCCTAGCAAGCCTCAGAGAAAGGAGACTTCAGAGCTTGATTGAGGGCATACTGGTAGAGGTAGCTGGCAGGAGAATTCAGCCAGTTGAAGCCTCTCTTCAGCATCCCAGATGGACACTACACCAACACAGGCCTCTACTCCCTCAACATTTGGGTCCTTCACTGCAACACAATCTGGCAGTGAATGTGTTTGAGGCTCTGTGGACTTGGAGTCCAACTGGCTCTTTTTTAGCCCTTCTTCCCTTACCCATTCTCCTTCACTCCCTTCCATATTTCCTACCCACATAATACTTTCTTAAAAAATTTAAAAAAATAGGGGAATCTATCCCTACAAAAACCTATTGCTCATATTTTCCTACCTTCACCAGCACAAACCTTCTTGATGTTTCTTTTGTATGATCCAGTTTTTGTTTTCCCTTCCCTTTTTTAATCTTTCCTATCAGCACACCTCTATTTTTTAATAAAACTCTCAGGGTGTCCACAAAACGATACCCCTATATAAAAAATTATAAACCCCCTTTTTTTTAAAAAAAATCTACTGCACGGTCCACATCTTTCCTTAAATGTTTTAAGCATTACTGTGCTCAGCCACACTCACACATGACATGAGAAAAAAAAAGTAACACCAACACTCATGAGATTGTAAAATAATTCATTAGTTCTTACTGCTGAACTTTATATAACTTTCTCTTTTGTGAAAAGTGGGTGTTTCTTTTAAAAATATTTATCTTTTCTATATTCATCTCAAATGCCTTTTGCTAGCCTTATTTGCATATCTGAGTAGCACCAATATTCGCAGATACCTGTGTAACTCATTTACGAAGTCCAAGAGTATGAATGTCAGCCTAATTTTTTTTTATAAAAATGCTCCATTTATTGATTGCCTTTTATTTTAAGTTTGTTTTATAATTGCTTCATAATACATAATAATTTCATGTTTTGCAAAACACTTTAGACAATACGTTTGTTTTGTATGTTATTAATCACACACATCATTAGTGCATCCATCTTAGCAATTAGACAATACTATTCTCTGTCTGCAGCAGTTGCTATGGAAACAGCCCAATAATCAGTGAAGAAGTAGATAAGAGGCCAGATGCCATTTTGATTTGAGCCTGATGCATGCAGAGGCAACCTTCTTGCTGTTTACATTCTGACTAGATGTTGTCATTGTGCCATTGTAATGAGGTGAGTTCTATTGATGTGTTTTTAGAATCTTTGACAATGATAAACACGTTTGGCTTTCTTCTCTTAATATAATAATCAGCTCTGGTTCAGACACTTAATTAAACTATTAGAACAATTATGCACTTTTTTGTGAATGTGTGCAAACTGCACTATAAAGAACTTATTCTTAATCCTCCCCAAAAAGCTTATTATCTTCAGCCCTGGTAGAGCTCCTCCTCTAAACAATGAATTAACCATAAAATCCAAAGATAATACCCAAATCTCCCCAACTACACACACAAAATTGCTATCTGTTGAAACAGACAATAATCTAAAATTTGACATGCACATAGACCAAATAAAAAAGTTAACAAAATGCTTGGTCTCCTTTATAGGAACAGACAGTTCATCACTAAACATACCAAAGTCACTATTGCAAGAACTCATCTCTTATCCATCCCCCTTTATGCCCCCCCCATCATGAGTAATCTTAACCGCACCAAACTGAACAAAATGGAATCTTGTTATTACAAGATAGCCAAGTTTGCAACTGATGCCGCTCATAGATCCCACCACTGTCATTCCCTCAAGCAGCTCAACTGCCTTGAGCTACCTCAACTACTCCTACTCAGTAAATTCTCAATAGCAGTGAACTAACGAAAAGCAAGCACAAACTAAATAAAATAAGAAGGGCAAATGTAGATCAGTCTCCACAGCTAAAGACCACGAATCCAACAGTTCCAAAAGACACTTTATTAACAAAAATAAATCACTGTGTTAACGCTTTTGTTTAAAACCATGTTAAATAAACTTCATCAGACATTTTAAAAATTGTTACATCACAGCCTTTTGTACTGCCACTTCATTTTTTATTGGACCATCAGTATGACTGACATGCATATGTAATAACCTAATAAATATTAAGTAGATGTATTAAGTATTGTTAAAAGTATATATTAAAAATAGTAAAATACATTGGATTTACTCATATGTCCCTAAAAGTGTTATAAATATATCAAATAATAAATATGACTATAAATGGAAAGTTAAAATATCATTATAAATATGTCATATAAATACATTATAAATTCGTGTAAAAAATCATAAAATTATATAGACAATGCATAGGAAGTACATACATTAGAAAAACAAGACAACTTCATAAGGAATTGCACCTTAATTAATTCGTTTTCTTTCTTTGCAGGGCCTTCAGTTTTAAAACTGGTGCAACAGAGTTACGTTCATTGATTCTGGGCCAATTATCTGCCTGTGCTCTGATTTGCCATTTTAATTCTTTTAGCTCTAACTGCTCCTCCCATGGTTGTTTTCCTTCAACATTCCCATGGTCAATGGCCATAAAAGAAAAATGGTGACTATTACATTCACAAATGTGCTTTGCTAAAGCATTATTTGGATTATTTTTCTTTATAGCATACTCATGTTCATATATTCTTTGGGCAAGACGTCTCTCAGTTTTTCCAATATAAAATACTGGACATGAGTTGCACACAGCTAAATACACAACTGCCTTAGAATTACAGTTGTATTTGCCTTTCAAAGAATATCTTATATTTCTTAGATAAAAATTGTCACCATTGTTTACTTTATGACACCAATGGCATGCCCCACACCTTGCCATACCTAAATTCAATTGGGCAGGCATATAGGTGGCTTATTTAAAAATATCCTTAAAACTCTTGCCTTTCCGGTACACAATTTTTGGTTTCATGTGGTTCCTTATATAGGGGTCGTCTGTTAAAATAGATACATTTTTTACAAATACATCTTTGATTAACTTATGATCCTGAGTAAACGTAATAACTAGGGCTTTGGTAAAGTCAGACTTGTGTTCCACAGTTTTGCTCATACTGCACAACAGACACATCACTATGAATTGGACTGATGATGTCATGGGTGATCTTGGATTGATCCAAGATAGGTTTATAATGACCATTCAGTCTTTTACTGGTTATTTCCTGAATCAATGCATCTACAAATTTACTAGGATATTCCCTATTAAGAAACATAGTATGCAGAGTAAGACATTCATCCAAAAATTCATCGTATTTCGTTACCATCCAGGCCACCCTAACAAGTTGTCCTTTAACAACAGATCTTTTTTGGTGCTCTGGATGTGAACTACTATAATGTAAGAAACAATGGAATAGGTTGCTTTCCTATGGATAACAGCTATCTACATCTCATTAACCCTGTCTTTTTTTAGGTGAACATCCAAATAATTCATATATTCAGCATTGATATCCCAAGTGAACCACAAAAACTCAGTAGTGCCATTTATATATACAAGAAATTCATTCAATAACTCCTGTGCCCCTGTCCATATAATACTGATGCCATCCTGAAATCTATGGTAAGACTTTAAGCATGTCTTAAATTTGGAATTGAATATAAAATTCTTTTCCCAATAGGCCATCACCATGTTTGCATAGGCTCCCCCACAAGGTGACCCCATGGTGATGCCTTTTTTCTGCAAGAAATACTTCTTGTTGAAAGTAACAAAATTATTGCTCAACACCATTTCTACTAGTTCCATAATAAGGTTAGTTGTCTCATGTCCAACTTTATGATGGATAAGCATCTCATTAACCCATTCTTAACCTATGGTCTGTGGAATTACTGTAGAAAGATCACATGCATCTATTGTTACCAAGATATCATTATGGTCAAATTGAATATCATTCATATATTGTAAAAATGATCACGAATCTTTATATATTTGTGATTTTTTTCCTAAGATGTTCTTGAGCTCATAATCTAGATATTTCGCACATGCAGAAGTAATGGAATCCCCTCCATCCAATAATGAGAGCATGGGGGGGGGACTCAAATATAGTTTTGTGGATTTTAGGTGTTCCAAAAAAGACAGAAATTCTTGGGGTAGTTATATTCAAATAGTTATATAAGTCCAAGTTAATCTGTCCGTCCAAAAAAATATCATTGAATTGTTCATACATTTTTCTATAAGCCCCATTTAACTCATTAAGAGAAACTTCAGCATAAGTATCTGTGTTTAAAATATTACTCAATTTCATATTGTAAGTATGTTGACTCATAATAACCGTTCCTCCCCCGCTTGTCAGGTTTCATAATTCTTACATCTTCACTTTTTAATGTTTTTTACAATATTTTTCTCTCTTTCATTCACGTTTGATGTAAAATGGCCCTCTTATTTAGTCTATTATGCAATTCAACTCAGTTTCACACATTTTTTCATATGTGAGTAATCTAGGGTGCAAGGGGGGATTGTATATGCTACTAATACTAAATTTACATCTGTCATTGTCTATATTGTTTTGATATAATAAACTGAAATTCAATTTCTTTAAAAATACTTTCAAATCAATCATGGTATTGGTGAAATCAAATGGACTTGTTGATACAAATGTTGTGCCTTTAGATAATACATCAGCCACATGCTTATCTATGTGTATATTTGACAAGTTAGACACTTTAAAATTTCCTTTTGAATTATTTACAATCACATTAGTATTCACATTTACATTAGTATTATCACAATGCTATTGGTTCATGCATACTTGAGAAGAATGTGCATAACTGATGGAATGGGGTCCAGCCTATCATCACAGTCATTGTTTAAGTTCTCCAGTGTTTGTTTTTTGGCTTGGCCCCTTGAAACCCTGCTGACTGATTGATCATATTTTGGGGGTTATTTTTATTTCTTAGTCATTCTGACGTCCTTAACTCAGGAAACTGCTGGTTATACAGTCGGTCATGTTTGAGCTCACCATCTCTAGTGTTATTTCTATCATAGGTTCATAGGTTAATAGTTCATACTAGGCTATCTGCCCTAGGGCATTTATAAGCCTAGCCAGAGTGTGTTTGGCTTTTGCCACCCCTTGGAATGAGGATACTGTGCCCATTTAGAATTTAGTTTACTGCGCCTCTGTCTAGCAGTGACACAGAGATGACCCCCGGGGTAAACCTATGATCTCCCATCCACTCGTCAAGATTTCTCTTGAAGAGAGTCAGTGAGGGGCTCTGCCTAACATGGACTGGGATTCTGTTCCAGAGTGAGGGGAGCCTCTGGGTTATGAATCTGTCCCTCCAGCACGTCCTATTTATTTCTGTGTTGAGGTTCAAATCACTCATTCTCGTGGCTCTGGTGGATTTGGATTTTCTGAGGTGGAGCATGTCCATTAATTCTGGATTGGACATGGCCTTGTATGTCAGGCATAGATCGCCTCTGAGTAGGCGGTATGCGACTGAATAGAGCTGGAGTTTCTTTAGCCGGGCAGCATATGGCATATGTTTGAGACCCTTGATCCTCTTGGTGAGGTACTTTTGGGGTCTTTCTAACTGCTGCAGGTGTCGGGTAAGGTACATCCCAAATGGGGCATTGTACTCAATTATGGGCCTGATAAGGGAGGAGTAAAGGGGCACAATGACCTCTCTTGATCAAGATGTGAATCCTTTCATGATAAGGTGGGCAATGTAGAATGTCTTTCTAACCACTTTGGCAATGTGAGTGTCAAATGAGAGGTTACTGTCAACTTGGGTCCCTAGGTCCCTGATTAATTCTTCCCTACTTAATGGATTACCACCTATGTGGTAATTTGTTCTTCCCAAAGGGTATGACTATACATTTTTTGGCATTTAGTTTGAGGCCATGGCTCTGGCACCAGTTATCCATTTCTATGAGACCTTTTTGAAGGATGCTTGTATCCACTGGAGAATCAATTATGGTGCCCAGTTTGCAGTCATCTGCAAACTTGGTCAGCCACAATCCTCCTATGTTAGCTTGTACCTCAGAAAAATAAATGCCGAACAAGAGAGGTCCCAGGGCCGAGCCCTGTGGGATGCCACTTGTGACTGGTTTAGAGTCTGACATGGCTCCAGCAATTCTGACATTGTGGGTTCTGTCCTTGAGCCAGTTTGCAACCCATCTTATGACATAGGGGTTTACATTTAAGCTGGTGAGCTTGTCTATGATACCCGAGTGGGGTATTGTGTCGAAGGCTTTTGCAAGGTCAAGGTAGGCTGTGTGAACTGCCTTACCCTCATCAATGGCCTTAGTGACTGTTTCAAAGAAGTCAACCAGGTTCAAGAGGCAGGATCTGCCCTTGACAAAGCCGAATTGGGTAGGATCCAATGTCTGTATGTCCCCAATGTCTTTGTTTATGAGTTCCATAATGATCCTCTCCATAGCTTTGCAGACCAGGCTCGTCAAACTTATGAGGCGGTAATTTCCAGGGTCCATAGAGGCACCTCCTTTGTGGAGTGGGACCACTGTTGCTGTGCGCCATTCTTTGGGAACATATCCTGTAGTAAGGCTAAGATTAAACAGCAGCCTTATGTGCAGGTTTAGTTCTTCTTGGAGTTCATGTATCACGCAACCCGGGACACTGTCTGGTCCCATTGATGCTGTGTTTTTAGCTTTGGAGAGGGCGGCTCTCACCTGGGCATCAGAGATGTCAGTGAGGCAACATTCTGCTGGGATAGATATTTGTCCTTTTGGGGGGGAGGGGGGAGAAATTTCCACTGAACCTGTCTGCCAGTATGTTGGCAATATCTGTGGGTTCAGTGTATTTTTTTGTCATTTTGGACTAATTCTGAACATATCTGGGAGTTTCCACCCACGTTTCTAACATAACTAAAGAAGGCCTTGTGATTGTCTTTAGTGTCTTGTGCAATTTTTCTCTCAAATTTGGCCTTGGATGATTTTATGAGTGATCGTAGTTTTTTGCTAGTACTGATCAGAGATGCCTTCCCTTTTAGGGATTTTGCTCTATCATGTAGTAGCTTCCTCCTTCTGTTGTATAGTTTATTAATGGCTGGGGTCCACCAGACAGGACGCCTGCCTTTGGGGGAATGGGTCTTGGTTTTATTTGGGATTGCATGATCCATGCATTCTTGAAGGTGTCCATAGAATGCATTTATATAGGATTCAGCGGAGTGGGCTGTGGTTTCCACTGGCCCTGGGGCCTTGAAGGATACCACTTCAGTCTTAAGAAGTGTGAAGTCAGCTTTTGAGAATTTCTTCACTGTGGTCTTCTGTGTTGGGGGTGGGGGCAGGATGTGGATTTCCATTGAGATTAATTTATGTTCTGATCTCACCAATGAGGGGTATACTTCCAGTGTGGAGCATTGTGTCCCCATGTTTGTGATGATCAGGTCTAATATGTTATCCCCTCTTGTGGGAGTGGTGACTAGTTGTCCATAGCATTTGAGTTTATGAATTCTAGGAACCTTTGGGCTAGGGTGTTGGGGTTTGAGTAATGCTCCCAGTCTATGTTTGGTTAGTTGAAGTCTCCCAATATGATGGTGTTTGGAGAGACATTCATATTCTCCAGTGTCTTTAGGAAGGCTGAGTGGGGTTCCTGAGTTTGAGAGGGTGGTCTGTAGCATGCTACAAACTGTAGAGCAGTTTGCCTACGGTTAGTTGCACATAGATGGTCTCTGATGCTTCGTGCATTGCCACTGACCTGGAGGTGTGGGTATCGGTGATGAATATGGATGCTACCCCTCCTTTTGTGGTTTGGTCCAAGTTTTGGAGTTGAAAAGTATGATATTATGTAAAACCTGGTAGTGCTGGGGTGCTCTCGGGGGCCTTGAACCAGGTTTCTGCCACTGCACAGACATTGATGTTCTCCATACTGAGGAGGGCTTCGAGAGCATGCATCTTGAGGTTTAGACTTCTGGCATTGAGCAGCATTACCCTTAGTTTTTTTCCACTTGTGTTATCTAGGGAGGTGGGTTTGTCTTTTGAGCCTTGCCTAAGGCACTATGGGGGTGGCAAGAGCCTTAGCCAATATCCGGAAGCCCAGGGGTGACAGGTGCAAGCTGTCCCTTGCGAAGCAGCATGGCTTGTTGAACATGTCATCCCAAGCAGACAGACATTGGATCACCCTAGAATGACACCAGTAATTAAGCCAATTGTTAAAACTGATCATTTTGTCTTCGTACTGTGGCACCATTCTTGGTGAGGGTAAGATGCTGCTTAAGGTCAGGGTCATACCGGCCTGGGCTACATAATCAGAGAGCTCCTCTATGTCTCTTTTCATGTAGTCCAGGGAGGTACATCTCAGGTTGTTCACACCAGCATGGACAATGACTGAGTCATATTTGTACTTGCTTTGGAGTGACCTGAGTGCTTGTGTTATGTGGCGGATTCTAGCGCCCGACAGGCAGCTTACTGTAACCCTCTCCTTGTTCAGCCTGGTGAGCGGGATGTCATTGTGTCTGACTATAGAGTCACCTATTACAAGTGTATCAGGCATGTTGTTTGGCCTTAAGGGCTGTGACTGTTTGGCACACTGACTTTGTGAATTATGTGTAGCATGTGTTATGTTTTGAGGTAGTGGTTGCTTGTATGTCTGCTTTGGAGGCCTCTGTTGTTTAGGCAGATTTTTATTTAGAGCCTCCGAGTATGTTTTTGTGTGTTTATGTGTTTGGTTTGCAGTTGTAGTAGGCCTATGTGAGACTGGGTTTCTGGTGTGTGTGGTTACCTTCACCTCCGGACTGGCTTTGCTAGCACTGAGTTGAGAGAGCTCAGCCTCCAGTTTGGCTATATAGTTGCATCTCTCACATATATTTGTATTTGTTGGGAGGAGGAGAGGGTTGTCTGTGTACATGAGGCAGTTGTAACATTGCCTCAAGATTCCCAGATTCACCAGCTGAACTGGAGAGGACGCCAGCAACTGACCATTCGACATGCTAGAATAGTGTAAAGGATTGCTGTGTAACTGAGTCAGAAAGGACCTATAGGGGACTGGGTACTCAAGGGGATTTTAGGTGGATGTAGTGCTTTCTTTTTTGTTTAAAAGTGCTTTACTTATGTAAAATGCTTTTAGGAGCAAGTGCTGGGCTTTTTAGATACAGAATAGAATGTTTAGATTGAGAGTTAGAGCAGTTCTAAGGAAAAAACTGAAGAGCAGACTTTGCGGAGCCAGGAATAGTTTACACTTGATTAACCGACGCTGCCCGATGCTGCGCTATGTGCAAGTTACCAGCATTGTGGTAAAATCTACTTCTCTTTTGCCCCCCTGGTGATTTTGGGTAGGCAATACCATTGGCATACTGGTTTAAGTCCCTTTCAAGTTTCTCCATCTTACCAGTTTTTAGTTTTAACAATTGCTGATCAATACTGTTGTATATCCTTAGGATTTCATGTTTAGTGTTTTTGTAGGATGAATAATCCCTAATGTCTTTGCCCAAAACAGTCAGTTCATTAACCAGGACCTCTATGTCAAGTTGGTTATATTTAATAATACTGTCAAGAAACCCTTTCCCACATTTCTCAAACAATTTGAGCAAATCCATATGCAAAGAAAAGTTATTAACAAGACCAGTAGGGTAGGCCAGAACCACAAACCCTTTGGAATAATGTTAAGCCTGTTACACTCTCTCAAATACGCATTCTCTAATTGAAGCTTTCTGCATTTGGCTAACTTGCTATCAAATGCATTGAGCTTATTATCAATTAAATCAGTACATTGAGGTTGTCCAGTTGAGAAAGCAAATGCTGACCCCAGCCATTCTCTTAGTGCTGGTAATTCCCTTCTTGTTCCACCATTATTGGCATTCCTGTGTTCTCTATTCAGTGTGCATGCTCCTGTATGTGCACTCACTTCCTGCTGCTCAATATACAAATGGCTTACAGCTCCAGGTTCATTATTGTGAAAACCAGAGCTGTTATTGCCAAAACAAAGTGACGTTAAATTAAAATCCATAGATAGTATCTGTGGGCGCATTGAGTGTACAATTAGATGTAGCGTGCTCAGGAGACTTAATCCATTCATATAGTCCATCCACACGCTGTGTTTGCTGAATAATTAAAGCAGTGATTTATTTTTGTAAATAAATTCTCAATAACACACAAGCTCTACCACCTTCCTGATAAAACCTTTCAGTATCTAATCCAGCCCTACACCACCACTAGAGCCTTAAAATTTAGTAACCAATACCTCTTAAATGTCATCAAACACAAAAATGATGCTGGTAAATCAGTCTTTGCCTGCACTTTTGTCAGAATCTGGAACTCACTTCCACGCCAAATTACTTCCACCACCTCTATTGCCCAATTGAAAAAAAACTCCTAAAAACCTACTATGCAAACCAGTGGCTTTGTTCATGCTACACCCCTGGCTAATACACCCCACTGCACTGCTGAAAGTATTCCATTAAGGATCACCTGTATCCTTCTAGTATACTTGTTTATCTGAGGATATGTGCTTTTCAGATTTAATAATATGTACTTTACAGAACAAGTACATATCTTCTATTAGAAGAAAAAAAAGTGCGATTTTCAATTTTGCAATCATGATCATGTATGATGTAACATGTATGTGTTTATATGTATTCTCTTATATGTGCTCATATGTATTCTTATATGCTTGCTCATATTGTCCTTCATGTACTTTATGTTATTTGGAGCTTTTCTTCCCGGGCCTCCGCTGAAAATGGACCTGTGTCCAGTCAGACTTTCCCAGTAAAGAAATGTAAAATAAAATAAAATAAAATAGATACAGTGCAGCATATTATACAAACTTGAAATTGTTTGTTAATTTTGATTGTAATGATTCTGACTATAACAGATCTAAGTGTATAAATTTAAAGAGTAATGTGCATAGATCAGGTCATAAACTGATCCTTCCTTAAGCATTTACCTCTAGATGATGCAGTACTTAAATTTAATTCCATATTCCTTAATGTACTTAACTCCCTTTCCCGCTCACAGTCAGTTAGTCAAATGAATCATATCCCTATGGCTCACTCTCTCCACTTTTACCTTAATGCAAAAAAGAGATAAAGCTTGGAGAATCTGGTCCAAAACAAAACTTTCCTCCCACCCCCAGCACTATAAAGAACTATGCAACCTTACTAAAAAATAAATCAACTATGACAAAAGTAACTTCTAGAACAATTCCCCCATCTGCATACTCAGTCAACCCAAATAAATTCTGGCACTCCATCAACCGAATTCTTCATCCCGGTATCCATTCATCTCCCAACCCATATCCTAACGACACTCCCCAAGAAACGGTATCTAACTTCAAAACTTACTTCATCAACACTATCAGCAAACTGTCACTACAAACTAACTCCAGCAGTAATGTTAACATCAATCCTAACTCTCTCACATCCCCTAATTCCCCACAGGCCTTCTGTTTGAAAACTGTATCTACCCACTACATTAAATCCTTGCTCCTTAAGCAAAAATGCTGCTCTCCCTCAGTTAATAATCTGCCTCCACTCGTTCTTCAGACAGCAGCAAACTTACTTGACATCCCCATCTCCATACTTATCAATCTTTACATTACTGAATCTAAGGTTCCCACAATTTGGAAACAACTCTATACACTACCCACTCAAAAGGGAGGTAACTCCTCTGAACTTGCCAGCTTCAGGTTAATTGCTATTCCATCCCCAGTTTCCAAAATATTAGAGAAATATGTTCACAAAGAAATCCCACACTACCTCTTACAAGAAAACTTTCTTACCCACACACAACATGGCTTTCAACCTAAACATAGCATCACCTCCACTGCTCTGAGATCCTTCATAAACACTATTTCTCAAGCCAGAGACAATAAAAAACTCATCTCTTGCCTAATTATTGATCTCCCAAAAGCATTTTCCACTGTTCACCACCCTCTGCTGTTGGCCAAACTCTCTGACCTAAAACTATACACTTCCACCATTTCCTGGTTTGCCAGTTACCTCAAGGATCAACTCCAGTCCATTAAATGGCTCTCAATAACATCTCTTGCTCTTCCTGTCAATATGGGTGTACCTCAAGGATCAATCCTTGGCCCATTACTATTCAATATCTTTGCCAACCGTTTACATCTTGCCCACAGTCATCACTCATGCAATATGTGGTTGACTTCATAGTCATCACCATAACTGATTCCCTCTCTGACCTAAATATCATCACACAAAAATCTTTCTTGTCCATTAAACACTGGCTCACCAAGAATCAGCTTATAATAAATACTAAAAAAAAACAAAACTCCTGCTTTGTGTTCCCAAAACTATGAACCATCTTAAATCTTACTTCTCAATCGCTTCCCTAAATAACACTCATATCACAGTTGAGTCTCGCACCAAGCTTCTGGGGGTCATTACTGATGTCCGACTCAAATTCGACCTGCATGTTCTCAACAACATTAGGAAAACTCACCAAACACTTGGACTGCTTTATAGAAACAAAATATTTCTGTCCAACAAAGCTAAAATCACCCTATCCCATGGATACCTTCTTCCAAGTCTATTCTATAGGTCACAAATC
This sequence comes from Protopterus annectens, assembly GCF_019279795.1. Classification (NCBI taxonomy): domain Eukaryota; kingdom Metazoa; phylum Chordata; order Ceratodontiformes; family Protopteridae; genus Protopterus; species Protopterus annectens. The sequence continues at coordinate 77,285,003 of NC_056746.1, forward strand.
CTCACCAGTCTTCAGTCCACTCTCTTGTCTAAATTAGAAACCACATATAATAAAGTTGCTAGATTCACAGCAGATCAAACCTACTCCTCGTACCACTGTCTTGCTCTTAAAAGTTTAAAATGGTTAACATTTCCTCATCAACCATTTGTCTCTCAGCTTCAAGTCATACATTGTATATTACATCTACCCTTCTTCTGCCTGGCATTGCCTCACTTGTCTCCCTCTACATCCCTCCAAAGACTCTCTGAAGCTCTGACTAAAATCTTCTTCAAATCTACAAACCTAAAAGCAAAATAGGACATAACCTTTACAGCTACGCCTCTGCCCAGTCTTAGAATAAACTTCCTCTGGAAATTAGAAATATTAATCAACCACAAAAATTCAAGACTGCTACCAAAACCTTTCTAAATGGTTCATGCCTATGCCACTGTAACTGCCCTCCTTGACTGTCCATCCTTTTCCCTTTTTCTCTCCCTCACTGACCCCCCCCCTTTTTTCTTCTTCTTATATCTGCACATTGGTTGCACATGGACTATTTTGGCCACTCCTTGTCTCAAGAAACCCATTACTCACAAATGTCTTAGTCCTACCTAAGTTAACTGAATATCAACGACTCGTATTCTTGTATAATATTCCACGGATATGTACCTGAGCCTCAATAACAGTGATTGTACTGCTTGATTCATTGGTATAAGTTTGTATACAATCTCTGATGTGTATATAATGTAATTCATTATGTACTTCATTTCTATATCAATCTGTATCTTTAGAATTTACTATTTTATATGCTTGTACTACTTGCGGAGCTTTTCTCCCCAGCCTCCGCTGAAAAAGGGCTTTTGCTCAGTTGGACTAACCCGGTCAACAAATGTTAAATAAATAAATAAATAATAGTTATGCTGTGCTAGATAAGATGTAGATTACTGGTGCAGCCTTTTTTCCAACATCTTTAGCCAAATAGATAAGGATATTTTTCAATCAGTAATTGTCTACTTTCTCCTTCTTGAGGTAATAGAATAAAAGCATCTTTGTTTATACCTGTCACAAATGGCCTCTCTCACAATCTGGTAAATGTCTGGCTTCTGACTGGAGGATGTATGTTAATGATGACTTTCATGATATTAGTGCTTGAATCAAACCTCTCATCTGTCCCTAATTTTCAGGGACGTCCCTGATTTTGACTCAAATTTTACCTCTGAATCCCTCCTAAAACTAGTGACTTTGGGCAGAAAGGTGGTGAATTACACTTAATGAATAATGACAATTATTAAAAGTTATACACTTCTTTTACTTCAGAAAAGGTGTATTAATTCATGTGCTCTGATTCTCTCAATGGTTTAACTTAATAGCACTAATATTTTAAAAGTGTCCCTGATTTTTTCTTGACTTTTCCCTGATTCTGTTCAAATTTGTCCCTGATTGGTTGAGAGGTCTGGCTTGAATATATTTGATAACATAGTCCATAGTTCTGAAGTTACTTCTTTCTCATCTTGTATGTTCTATAGTCCTGGAGTTACTCAAGACATTAAAAGTACATTGATTGTTTTAAAGATTTATTTCCCCTTTTATCAGCTGTGTAAGTGAACTGATCCAAAGGACCAATGTTAAGTGCCCCCCCCACACAAAAATGAGCAATAAAAACACATGTCTTATATGTATACATTTAGCCATTGAAGATACACTTGATTTTAGAACACTTTTGTCACCAGTGTAGATTTTATGAATATTAATTATAAAAAGGTGATAATTCAGCATCCTTACATATAGTTACACAGTGCATGGGTTGCTCTTTGAAAGAGAGAGGAAGATAAACTTGTTAAGGACATCGTTAGCACAAAATCTGATCTTCAGAGCGTAGGGGTGCATAACAAATGTTTGTTAAGGACACTTATGCAGGTTGCACTAAAGCATAGCAATGGCCACTGCTGGCCAGCAAAGAACAGTGACAGAAGATAAAGCAGTTTATAGAGGCAAAGTGTGACAGAATGAAATATCTAGCAGATTTTAAAACCATTAGTTCTGCACAGGGATACTTTCTTCTCCCTGCTGTCTGTCTGAAAGTGCTAAGTGATTTATCGGTTTTGAAAAGCTTTGAAAGATGGTAAAGCACTTTGCACTGCTGCAAATTACTTTTCTGTAGGTAGTAATGCATGGAGTGTATAAAGCTCCATGCAGTACAAAACATTATGACTGTATATCCAGTAATAACCAGCTTGTTGTGTTGTCAATGTGGATAGCAAGACACACATCTCCATTTGAGCTCTCAGAGTGAAAATCTTTGCATCCATGTCTTGAATGCATAATATTTTAGTTATGATATCACTATCAGAATTCTCTGTGTTGATATTTTAGTTATTACATCACAATCATAATCCTCTGTGTTAAGTTTAAGATACTGTAGGTGAGAGGATTTGGTTGTTATATGGGAAACATCTTACTTGTGGTCATACATGGACAAAGCCAAAAATAACGAAGGACAAATGTCCAAAATCAGGAAAAAATAAAACTATCATTCACTTAAAAAAAGTTAACAGAACAACAGGTTTTGCAGTGGCATGCATTTTCTGAACAATAAGATGCATGAAACTCTAATGTATGACATTATTGACTGAATATATTTTCAGTGGTTTACCAGAAAATCAAGTGTTTTACAAGGGGCATCACAAAATATTAAACAAAATCAGGATCATTCTGAAAAATCAGGGATAGTCAAGCGGTTTAATTGTGGTAAATACAAGCATGCTTATTATGTTCCAATGTATAGCGAACAATTTGGAGACAAGAAATTGAGAACATTAGAACCCCAGCCGAAAAAAAACGTACTATATGTGATGTTCTCAGATGGGCTGGGGGTGTGGAGAAATGCAGTTTGACCAGGGAGGGGGCCTCAACTGTGAAATGTGTGGGGACAGGGTATTATTTGGAATACACAATGTAATTTGCTATCTTTTTAACTTTAAAGAGAAGCCAATCCAACATAAATGTTTTGTATTTTAGGAGGATGGATTTTAAGAAAACAGGAAAAAAAAAAACACAGAAAAGCTTTACTAAACCCACATGAAAACAGGGCAGTAGCCTAAACTTTTGAGATTCTATGTAGGAGTGTAAATACTAGCAAAAGTGGAAACTTCCACAGAAAAGGTTTAGTAAGCAGGCATAAAGACGAAAAAAGTAGCTTGGACTTTTTGAACCTACAGTGGATGCTGAGAGTTAATGCTGTGAGCTGTAGTTCCTGTAGTACAGGGTTTGATTCTTTAAGTAAACTATACCAGCTTGTTAACAGCTGTATCCAGTAGAAACAAGTGATGGGCATACCACAAAAACAAACCTCCTGGTGGGGCTTTATTATCAGCAAGCTTTACAATAAAAGGAACAAATTATTTACTAAAAGTAAGAAGAGCAATACACAGAATAGTAGAGCCTTCATCATTAAATTAAATAAGTAGTTTAGGTGCTTAATTAAATATGCTAAAGCCAAGTTCAAGTTGAAATTAGCTACCTAAGTAGAAAATAATTACAAGGCCTTTCATAATCTCAGGAGCACAAAATGGTTGTAAATGATGTTACCTGCACAAAAGCTGAAGATATAGCTAACATTCTGCCCTATAAATGCAGCTCAAACTCAACCCTTGCCACATCTATCTTACACGAAGTACCTGATACTGAGTTGTTACTAGCAATCACATTAGACCAAGTTCTGAAAGCGATGTCAAAAGCAAAAATACTACATCGATGGGTCCAGAAAATATCCCAGGATACATCTTGAATAGCATGAAGCACAATTTAGCCACTCCCCAAACAGCATTAGCTTCCATATGGGTTTTGTACCCGATGAAAGGAGACTAGGAACAGTTATTTCCCAGCATGATGGAGAACCTTCCGAGAATCCAGGCAATTCCAAGCCCAAATGTCTGGCTAGTCTGGTATGCAAATCTATAGAAAAGATTATTATGAATCAATCAGTAAGGACATAGGAATCCTCCAAATACAGTTTGGAGTTGTCAGGTGTAGGTAAGGCTTGCTCAATCTCGTAGACATTTTTGAAAAGATCACCAAAGCAAAAGACAAAGATAAAATGGTACAGACCACTTACAACAACTGGCCAAGGCTTTTGCTAAAGGTCTACAGTCAGACATAGTAGAAAACCTTAATTAACAAAGAATAAACTAATTCATCACTCATTGAACTGCAACTTATTTGTAAATAGGACGTAGGAGATCAAAATAGGGGATGCTTCCTCCACAAAAGACGAGTTACTAGTGGATTTTCCCATGGTTCGGTGCTGAGACCGCTTCTGTTCTGCATCTTCTTCTCAGAAGTAAAAACCAATACCAATGGCTCTGACTATGGTCAGATGACTGCAAAGTAGGAGCAGTGATCGAATTCCCAAAAGTCATCTTATAGAATTGCTTGTCCCAAAGAAATAACTGGCGCCAGACTAATGGACTAAAGCTAAATGACAAAAAATGCATTCCCATCTCCTTTGGAAAGTCATCCCCCACCACCCAGAACTACCACATTTATAACACACCCTTAAAAGGTGACCTAATAGTACAGGAGTTGGAAACTTATGTGGAGAGTGATCTAACTTTAAACCAGCATATGTCCACTGATATATGGAAGTTCTTCTGTTCTGTACAGCTCATAAATAAAGGATTTCTTCTAGATCCAGGGGAGTCATTGTCCCTTTTTACTCAGTCTTCATTAGGCTAATTATTGAGTATAATGCCCCTTTTGGGATGCATCTATCCAGGCACATACAACAATTGAAACAACTGCAGCGATACCTTACAAAAAGGACAAAGGCCTAAACAATATGTCCTACATGGACCATCTCAAAACCCTATCATTATATCTGGTCAAATAAAGACTGCTAAGATAAGACCTATGTCTAGCATGCAAGGCAACCTCTGACCCATTAGTGATGCAGTTATTTCACATCCACAAGTCATGTGGTATCAGAAATACTCGGTCCAGTGACCTAAACCTCATCTGCAGCCTTAAAAAAATGGTATGGATGGGCAGGCATATCTCACAAAGGATACTGTTACTCTGGAACAGACTCCCAGCCCACATAAAACAAATTCATCCTTGACCACAACCTTGACCACATTCAACTGTGACATGGATAAATGGATGGGAAATAGGAAATGTACCCCTGGACCCCCCATACTACTAATGGACAATGGAAGACTGTGACATGGATAAATGAATGGGAAATAGGAAATGTACCCCTGGACTCCCCCCATACTACTAATGGACAATGGCAGCTTCTAAATTTTCACCAATCTTTACAAACCTAAAAAAGTCTGAAAAATTAGAAACATGCTACAACAAAATAGCAAAATTTGCTGCAGGTTCCCCGTACAAAACTCACCAGTGCCTTAATCTTAGAAAACTCTCCTGGCTAGAATTGCCTCGACTCCTTATTTACAATCAGCTCACCATGGCTTACAAACTATTATATCAGCCTGAGAAAATTCCTGCTCTCCTGGGCATATTACAGCCATATTCTAAGCAATGAGTTCTTCGCTATGCAAACAATGCATTACTACTAGTCACAAAAACAGCAAACACTGCTGGAGACTCTATATGCCTTCCATGTAGCCAAGGCCTGGAGTTTACTACCTTCCACCATTTGAACCACTACCAACCCAACCCAATTCAAAATGCTACTAAAATATCACCTTAATGACAATTGGATCTGTTCATGTAACACCGCCGGCTCTCCTTGAATACCCACCTCTCTCCCCTCATTTACATTAAGATATGTAGACCTTGTTAGATTAGTATCTTTGTATTTCATACTCGCACTAACTATCAATAAATACTCACTGATTCTCTTCTTAGTTCTCTGTTTGCACTCACAGCAGTAATATCTGTTGTACTGAGTGCTGATGGTGTCTTAACCTTGTTTATCACTGGCCCTTCTACTATACAAATGTACAGCCATCTAGTAATATAAGCTTAGATAAACTATTACTATATTTTGTTCAACTTGGCTTGATACGGAAACTACATCTTGTGCATTATAACTTTTATTACCTTGTCAACTAACTTTTATGTAATGTATTCCCTTGGAAACTTTATGTGATGTGATATGTGACTTATGCAAGCTATTTCATGTGTATTTTTTTACTACTTGTCAATTGGTGTCTTATTGCATGTATTTTTTATGTGGAACTTTTCTCCCGGGGCCTCCACTAAAAACAGGCACTGCCAAGTTGGATTTTCCCAGTAAACAAGGTTAAAATAAATAAATAAATAAATACTTTATCTCAATATGAGTCCCCTCCAAATATCTACTTTGATCTAGTATTTACCAATAGACTAATGTATAACTACAGATTTTGGGAAGGTTAGGTGAATGTAAACTAAAATGGGGCAGGTTAATTTTATGCACCAGTTGGAATAATTGGCTAGGCTTAAAATGGCCTGCAAGAGCATTTAGCCTAGTAACTTATAAACCCATAAACCATCCTCCCGAATGCAGCCCTTCTTGCACAAGTGTATCCCTCCTATCTCACAAACTATCCTGAAATGAAAAACCTGAGAAAAAATCAGTTTGGCCATCACAGTTTCTTGGGGAAGGAAATGCATTCTTATTGCAAACTACATATCAATAAATCATGATAAGTAGTATTTTTTAAATTGCATTTCAACACAAAATAAATATACTTTAAAAAATGGACCATAGAGTCATACCTCTCAACTGTCCTGAATTTTTCAGAACTTCCAGATTTTTGTCTATATTTTTACATGTTCTTCATAAAATTTATGTTTTTTGGGCAAACTTCTAAGGACTGAAGTCACTAAATAATGACAGACATTTCTGATTTAGTCTTCATGTCCTTCAAAAAAAAAAAAACATGCATGCTATTACAAAATCTGTTACTCTTACAACTTTCTAAGTTAATAAGAGGAGTATTTAAGATCTGTTTCATATTATGGGTCTATGTTTCCCTATTATTCTTGGCTTTGGCCAGGGTTCTTGTGCTAAGAGGTTGACATGTATGTATACAGAACATTGTATATGTCTGTATGGATCTAGGACTATTGAATGAAAGTTCAATAGTCCGAATCCACAATACCTGAATGCAATTTAACGAAAGCACTTTCACTGAAAAAGCGCTTTCATTAAAGTCCGTTAAAAAAAAACACTAAATCTTCTTTTATACAGGGGGGGCAAGCCCCCCTGCACCCCAACCTCCCTACTTTTATATTCTCACTCTGAAGTTGCACTACAGTGGGGAAAAGGGAATTCTTCCTTAACTGCACCGTAGTGAGACCGGCACAACCAGCATACATAACTGAAAGTGCTGCTTCGGTGAACAGCACTTTCAGTTATGTATGTTCAGTGATTTCTGCTTCAGCAGAAAGTGCCACTGGGGATCTGTATGGATCCCGCCTGTATACATCTATGCGTGAAGTTGGTTAACAGCTAATACTCATCTGAGTTAGAATACAAATGGTTAAGGGAAACAGGGAATTTAGGAAATGTTTGAAAATACAAGTATGGAAAGTTGAATTATAATGCTGACTGATAAAAAAGGATAGGGATAGAGAAAATAAAATTAAAATGAGAAAATAATAGCAAATTCAGTCTAGGAGAAAAAGAAAACAGAAACTTCATATTCATAATGCAAAAAAGAAATAAAAAGAATAAAGGTAAATAAACGGGCAGAAGTTGAAAGAAAACAGGGATATTAAATGAGACTTAAAATGGATATTAGAAATGAAAGAAAGAAAATATCCATTAAATTTAGACTGTACTATCCAGCATAAAGAAGTGTGATCCTAGTCCATTATGGAAGAAAGGGTCCTATAGGAGCTCTATTACCTAAAGGCACTTGCGTTATTGCTTATGGAATTTTTTGTAGCAATTGTTTATTTTTTATTTTTATTCATTTGTTAACCAGGTAAACAAAATAGGCACAATCCTCATTTTGCAGATGACAAACGACACTTAGATGACTTAGAAAAGAACTGAGAAACTGTAAATAAAAAATCAAGATAGTGAAAGAGGAACAACCTTGACCTGAATGTAAGCAAGGCATTGGGGTTGGGAGAATGGCCTAATGGTTAAGGTGTTTGCCTTGCAAACACAAGGTGCAGGGTTTGAGTCTCGCAAGGACTAATTCGCTAGGCTTGCAAGGGCACTTAACCTAGTACTAATTTATGAACCAAAGAGATTATCAGTGACTTCAGGAAAAAGAATACAAACCACTCAGTGCTCAGGATCAATGATGAGAGTGTGGAAAGGGTTAATAGTATGAAACTTCTGGCTGTACAACATATCAGAGAATCTCTCGTGGTTGGGAAGCACCAGCCAACTGGTCAAAAAAGTACACCAATGCCTCCACCTCCATTTTTTGAGAAGGCTGAAAAAAGCTAAGCTCCCACCTTATATCCTCTCCACCTTCTATAGAGGTGCTATTGAGAGTATCCTGACCAGCAGCTGCACTGTGTGGTTTGGAAGTTGTACAGCTACAGAAAGGAAGGCACTACAGAGAGTGGTGAGGGTTGCATTGAAGGTAACGGGTACCAGTCCTCCATCAATAAGGAAGGCACTGCAGAGAGTGGTGAGGGTTGCATTGAAGGTAATGGGTGCCAGTCTTCCATCAATAAGGAAGGCACTACAGAGAGTGGTGAGGGTCACAGAGAAGGTAACAGGTACCAGTCTTCCATCAATAAGGAAGGCACTACAGAGAGTGATGAGGGTCACAGAGAAGGTAACGGGTACCAGTCTTCCATCAATAAGGAAGGCACTACAGAGAGTGGTGAGGGTCACAGAGAAGGTAATGGGTACCAGTCTTCCATCAATAAGGAAGGCACTACAGAGAGTGATGAGGGTCACAGAGAAGGTAACGGGTACCAGTCTTCCATCAATAAGGAAGGCACTACAGAGAGTGGTGAGGGTCACAGAGAAGGTAATGGGTACCAGTCTTCCATCAATAAGGAAGGCACTACAGAGAGTGGTGAGGGTCACAGAGAAGGTAACGGTACCAGTCTTCCATCAATAAGGAAGGCACTACAGAGAGTGGTGAGGGTCACAGAGAAGGTAACGGGTGCCAGTCTTCCATCAATAAGGAAGGCACTACAGAGAGTGGTGAGGGTCACAGAGAAGGTAATGGGTGCCAGTCTTCCATCAATAAGGAAGGCACTACAGAGAGTGGTGAGGGTCACAGAGAAGGTAACGGGTACCAGTCTTCCATCAATAAGGAAGGCACTACAGAGAGTGGTGAGGGTCACAGAGAAGGTAACGGGTACCAGTCTTCCATCAATAAGGAAGGCACTACAGAGAGTGGTGAGGGTCACAGAGAAGGTAACGGGTACCAGTCTTCCATCAATAAGGAAGGCACTACAGAGAGTGGTGAGGGTCACAGAGAAGGTAACGGGTACCAGTCTTCCATCAATAAGGAAGGCACTACAGAGAGTGGTGAGGGTCACAGAGAAGGTACCAGTCCTCCATCAATAAGGAAGGCACAAAGAGAGCACACTACAGAGAGTGGTGAGGGTTGCATTGAAGGTAATGGGTGCCAGTCTTCCATCAATAAGGAAGGCACTACAGAGAGTGGTGAGGGTCACAGAGAAGGTAACGGGTACCAGTCTTCCATCAATAAGGAAGGCACTACAGAGAGTGGTGAGGGTCACAGAGAAGGTAACGGGTACCAGTCTTCCATCAATAAGGAAGGCACTACAGAGAGTGGTGAGGGTCACAGAGAAGGTAACGGTACCAGTCTTCCATCAATAAGGAAGGCACTACAGAGAGTGGTGAGGGTCACAGAGAAGGTAACGGGTACCAGTCTTCCATCAATAAGGAAGGCACTACAGAGAGTGGTGAGGATCACAGAGAAGGTATCTTCCATCAAAAAGAAGGCACTACAGAGTGGTGAGGGGTCACAAGGAGGTAACTTGGGTTGTCTCTTTCCATCAATAGGAAGGCACTACAGAGAGTATAAGGAAGGCACTGCAGAGAGTGGTGAGAGTCTTCCATCAATAAGGAAGGCACTGCAGAGAGTGGTGAATCAATAAGGAGGGCAGGGCAGAGAGTGGGTGAGGGGTCACAGAAAGGTAACGGTACCAGTCCTCCATCAATAAGGAAGGCACTGCAGAGAGTGGTGAGGGAAGGTAATGGGTGCCAGTCTTCCATCAATAAGGAAGGCACTACAGAGAGTGGTGAGGGTCACAGAGAAGGTAATGGGTGCCAGTCTTCCATCAATAAGGAAGGCACTACAGAGAGTGGTGAGGGTCACAGAGAAGGTAATGGGTACCAGTCTTCCATCAATAACGAAGGCACTACAGAGAGTGGTGAGGGTCACAGAGAAGGTAACAGGTACCAGTCTTCCATCAATAAGGAAGGCACTGCAGAGAGTGGTGAGGGTCACAGAGAAGGTAACGGGTGTCAGTCTTCCATCAATAACGAAGGCACTACAGAGAGTGATGAGGGTCACAGAGAAGGTAATGGGTACCAGTCTTCCATCAATAAGGAAGGCACTACAGAGAGTGGTGAGGGTCACAGAGAAGGTAATGGGTACCAGTCTTCCATCAATAAGGAAGGCACTACAGAGAGTGGTGAGGGTTGCATTGAAGGTAATGGGTGCCAGTCTTCCATCAATGCAACTTTACTCTGCAAGAAGCATCAGAAGAGCCACCAAACTAATACAAGACACCATGCCTCCAGGGCATGGACTGTTTAAGCATCTGTTGGCAGTTAGAAGATATCGCAGCATCCACTACAGTACTGCCAGATTCAGCAACAGTTTCTACCCGACAGTGGTCAAACTTCTGATCTCAGGCTGAAGAGAACTGGGCATTAACTAGTCAGTTCATTCTTTTTTTTTTCACAAATACCTATAGTTTGTTGTATAATATATAGCACACAAATTCCAAGTAAGTGCGATATTTATTTATATTATCTCTCTCAAGTGCAATATTAGAGAGACAGCTTAGGCAATGTGGAATCTGTAATTTATCCTTTATTTAAATGGGGCAGTTTTTATAACTTAGGGGAGGATATTCTTATGATGTATTCAAGTGTTGGAATTTTTCTGCTCGTTTGTACAGGTACTGGGAGTAGGATTGTATATGTTTTTATTTAACATTTGTTTACCAGGAAAGTCCGATTTGTAATGAAGCCAATTTTCAGCAAAGGCCTAGGGAGAAACACTTCAGACCCATGTCTTTACAATGTGGGAGGAAACCAGAGTGCCCAGAGAAAACCCACATGAATGCAGGGAGGACATACAGACTCCGCTCCAGCCAAGAATCGAACAGAAGATCCTCTTGCTGTGAGGCGACAATGCTACCGCTGCACCACTGCACCATCTGGTGGGTTAGCTGTGCTCTTTCTTTTACTTGTATATGTTGCTTTACTTTCTGTTTGTAATCTCAAAAAGGAGCTGATGCATGAAATTTCATTTAGGCTACACGTGTCATCTTAAATGACAATAAAATTTCCTTTGAACTTTGAACTTTAATGTTCCTGTAGAGTCAACAGGGCATACCTGTTTCTGAATCCATTTAAGATGAGTTGAAGCATAAGCTGACTTGTTTGGAAAGTCATGAAACTACTGCTAAAGAAAATTATTTAAATTGCAATCTAGAGTCATAACATTAATAAGTTACAAGCTAGTTAATAAGAAAAAAAATGAATGGAGTTCTGTTATGAGGAAGGAAGCTGGTAAGCTAATAGCACAATATTAACTACTGGCAGAATTGTTTTCAATGCATTTAAAACTGACACAACAATGTATGCGGATTGGATTCGCACACAAGTAGGTAAGGAAAGAATCTAAAGGGTGTTGACAAGACAAGAGGAAAAGTCTATATGCACATCAGATTATCTTCCGTGCAATAAACTGTGGAAAAAAATTCAAGAAGTTAAAACATGAAGGCAAAGCACCCCAGGAAGAAACAGTGAGTGGTTTTCATACTTATTCTAAAATGAGTGCTTCTTAGGCTGTACATGGAGCAGTACAGCAACTATGGCACTTCTCTCCGAAGATGCATGAAGTACTCCTTCCATCTGCCTTTGATGTCCTCTGGACTGGAGAAGAGATTGCTTCTAGAGGAATTTCTATGACATCTTGTTCTTTGCTGTTGCGACTGCTTTCTTATCATCTGTGTTAGCCAAACAGTATTTTTTCCTAGCCTGGCCAAACTCTTCCATCTCTCCCTTCTTCCTGCACTCCTCCTTTCATCTGATAACTGGACTTGTGCATTCCACAAATACTTTTCTTTATATACCTTATTTCCATACCTGACTTGGCGGTATATTTGTTACATAATTTTCTGGCAAGCTGATGAGAAACACTGACCTTCTTCTTTGGCAATACCTATTATCCCTTTTCCCTGAGATACTAGAGCCCTGAGTATTTTCTTAATTTCCTCTCCCTTTGTTCCAGTCAATTTCCAGGTCTTCATCCTGGTCTCTGCAGACCTTAGAGTCATCTCTGACTACTGCCTGCAGCTGATTATGACCTCCACTGGTTTATGCTAGCAGACAACTATTTCACTGGGGATGATTTTACAATCTCAGATTTTACCTGCAATGCCCTATCCTTAGGAGGAAATCTACTTGAGTTGCATGCCTACCACTCTTGTCTGTGATCTTGTTACTGTTTGTCATTCTGCCTGTCTTGGGGAAGCACGTGCTTGGTACCATTAGGTCACTAATAGCATCTCCATCTCTATTCCTATTGACCCAACCATGTGGACTCAGGTAATCCTCATAGCCTGTGCAACTGGACACCGACTAACTAGTAACTTATTGATCCAGAGCTGCTTGCATTTATTGGAAGGCACATATGTGCCACAGGGATGCCTAGACCCCTCCCACCATAAAGGCCCTTGGCACAGGTCAGAGTACGTCAAGTCCTTAACTCACTTATTACAGGCAAATATCCATTCCCCTTTTGACAGCATCAGGGAATATATCTAATTCACCCAGAGCGAGTATTTATATTGCCAGATAGTTTACCCTGACCCAGTTTGCATTCTGTGGCCTGTTTTATCATATCGACATAATAATGTCCACCAGAATTGATGCCTAAAGTGGTTTTCAACATGGATTTTGACCTTACAGAGGATACTATAGGGTGGCAAGCAGTATGAGCTAGTGACAAGGACAGCTGGTAGAGTATACAGCCAGGTTTTTATTCATTTATATTTGTACTTGGTAATAACCCTCTCAGCACCATCATGTGCAGTTTTGAGGGACCTCAATTTTTTTTTAAGATACAAAGGTATTTGCCATTTCTGCAGTACATGCTGGGGTTACCTATGAATGGCCATTAACTTTCAAAACCAAGCATGCTAATGGGGCAGCCCAACCAGCATGCCCATTGTAAATTGAGCATATACCAATGGAAAAAAGTTTGGTTGCCCGGACTTTTTTTCCATTACTATATGCTATAACTTTTTAAGTTTTCTTCACCATAAGAAAAAAAAAATAATAAAATTATAAATCCAGACAGTCCGGAGGTATGTCACTCATTAGACCCATCATAGAGTGCAATGTCCCATTTGGGATGTACCTCACAAGACACTTGCAACAGCTGGAAAGACCTCAAAAGTACCTCACCAAGAGGATTACTGGCCTCAAACATATGTCCTATGCAGCCCGACTGAAAAAAACTCGGGCTGTACTCAGTGGCATATCGCTTACTCAGAGGTGATCTCTGCCTGACTTACAAAGCCATGTCCAACTTAGAATTGATGGACATGCTCCACCTAAAGAAATCCAAGTCACTGCGAGCCACACGCTCTAGTGAGCTAAACCTCACCACAACAATAAGAACATGTTGTAGGGATAGATTTCTGTCACAGAGACTCCCCATGCTTTAGAACAAAATTCCAAACTACATCAGGCAGAGCCCCTCACTAACACTCTTCAAAAAAAACCTTGACGAGTGGACGGGTAACAAAAAATACACCCCTGGGATCACTTCATTGGCTCTGCTTGACAGAGGATCATTTAGTTAATCAATGGGGCAGCGAAAGCCGACACACTCTGTCTAGGCTTATAAATGCCCTTGGGCAGATAGCTTAGTACCTACCTATGAACCTATAAAATACCAGGAAAATCAGGTATGTTATTCAAAACTAAAGAAATGTATCTGATTTTACTTGTATTCCCTCCATCCTGTCTCTCTCATACCTATAAAGTGTCCAAATTTCAACCTTATTCAAAAAAAAAAGGAGCAACAGAGATTTTCCTTTCTCTGTTGCTTCCTTTCTAAAGCACTGTTGTACTGTATAAGCACGGGAACATAAGTCCCATACGCATGTGCAGTACATCAAAAAAAGGAACAGGATATCCAACAAAAGCTGAAGAACACCAGGGAGCTGTCATACAAAGACATTAAGAAAAGTTAATCATGTTTTTCTTAAATAATGTCATTGTATAATAGCAATAACAGACTCTGTGGTCTGATATATTGAAGATTTACCCATGGTTGCCTTTGTTTAGTCACTTGGGCTTCACCCTCATGATTAAACCACACCAACCATGGGTAAATATTCAATATACCACACCTATGTCATCGGTTATTGCTATATTGAACCATTTTTATTTCTATCGGTAAGGTACAATTCTTTTGTGATCTTAAATGATATCTCAAATGTGGAAACTGCTGCACAAACAACTAAATACTGTAAAAGTTAAGAGATAATTAAAGTATCTGAGGGTCTGAGGGAGGGGTAAGAAGGCACGTAAATAGTGCTAGTTGCAGTCACAGACCAAATCAGATTATCAGTTGATTTTGCACGTTTATTAAGTTATTTATGGCATACTTATTCATGCGTGGCTAGTAATACATCTCTAAGGAAACAAAAAAACAAGCTTTAGGAATATTTTTATATAATTTGACTGGTCTATGTATGCCAACAAAGGGCTGAACAACTATATATAAAATGCATCTTCGTAACCAGACTTACAGTCAGTATATGTTGGAGTACTGTATCCAAAACATTTCCCAGTATATCCTTTTTCCCCAAAAAGAACTCAAATAGATATAAAAATGAATTATAAAAATAATTTAACTTTAGACAAGTTGACAAGATATTTTACTACATGGAACAAGAAACATAATGATATAAAACTAAAGTGATTCCTCAGGGTACAAAAAATGATTATGGTGATAACGGTGATAACGGTGATAACGGTGATTATGGTGATAACGGTGATAACGTTGATAACGATGATAACGGTGGTAACGGTGATAACAGTGATAACAGTTAGCATGATGCTATCCCACAGCGGGAATCATCTTATTTTCAAAACGAGATAAAGGAAGTGTAATGCCCAACAAATCAGATAAGCGAGTGTATTTCTTATTAACAAGGCAAACTGTATTACGACATTAAAATGAGTATATTATTATAAATTAGTGCAAAATCATAAAACATTTAATGACCATGAAAATCTTATTTTCTCATTAAGTGGTGCTTAAAATTGTGGCAATATCTTTTTTGGAACCAGCACATTTAACCCGATTTCATATATTTTTTCAGGTTAATGTTCTATTTTTAACTGTTGCTTTGCTGGTTTTATTTATTTTGTACTTCGACAGAAAAAAAAGAAGACAATTTGTGTTTAGCAAAGCTACCTACTAGATTATATATATATATATATATATATATATATATATATTTATATTCAAGAAAAGAAAATTAATTGCTATCCTCTAACATCCATAATGAACAAATAGTGCTGTAGTGCTGCTACATTTCATGTTTGCCAGGATGTGCCAGTGATACATTTAGAAAAGACAGAATGAATAAAGAGGTTCCTTTATAATCAAGTACTACAAAGAAAAACATAACTCACAAATTAAATTAAGGATTTGCTAATGTACACCGAAACCCATTTGTTGTACTAATACGATAGGAAAATAAAATAGTTAAGTAAACCAGTAGCAGAATGCTAATAGAGAAATAGACATACTTGTTATAAATTTTTAAAATGTTTACAGATAAATAAAGCTGAAGAATGCATAATGGATTGTATAGATAAAATGCTTCCTGGAGTTTTCAATGAAAATATATTTCTATTATTAAAACATACTCAGTCCTAATAATATGTAGAGTCTAGCCTGAGTGCATAAACTGCAACTGAATATGAAATAAGTAATATTTTCCTAATTTTCTACACTGAACGCATTAATGTCAACTCATTATGACTAGACAATAAAAAATAATGAGGAAGAAATCTCAGAGATCCTCTAACATTAAGAATTGTGAATTAAACTGAAATGAGGATGTAAACTGTCATCGGTGATGGAATGACTAAGTCTGGACATTAAAGCAAATAATAAGAGATGAGGTATCTGAGAAACTTAACATGTTACCAACCTTAGGAAAAATAAGTAATAACATGCCAGTTACTGGCAAAATCTGCTTTAGCTCACTTGGGCTGTTGTAATAAAAAAAATTTGGACCTAATTTATGAAGGAAACAGCATATTAAAAATAAAGTAATCTATCAGAGTACTGAAAATAGAATGTTTAGGTCATAAATGGGTGAGCTTGGCATAAACAAAGTGGGTGGGTTTGGCATAACAGCTAAGGTTTTCACCTTATGACCTCAAGCTATTGGCTAGACTTGAACCCTTCTGGGAAGTTAGCCTAGTACTCACCTATGAACCTATAAATAAAACTTCAAAAATAATTGCAGACTCTATTTTAGTAATATGTCTCTAATTAAAAAAGTCAAAGTACATTAGTACATATCATTTAAAACACGTAAGCACATAATGACTCCGTCAAATTATCTTATTTGTATCTAGAATTCTGAGAAGCTCAACCTATTTTTCATAATCTAGCTCTATTTGTGGCGAGTTTTTGAAATATTTTGTAAATCATTAATTATCTTAAAGTTGGAAATATTTATGAAGTCACCTTTAATGTGTTTTGAATACACATGTGAAGAGCTATTAATTACTTTTACCTTTGAACTTCTGAAATGACCTTTGCTTATCATCTACCATACTGTCAGTATAAGCCTCGCAAAGGCTGTACAAGAGTCACCACCATGGATGGTTTCCATCAGCCTCACTGTCTGTGATGTGTTTGTACCTACCACAGTGGACAGGCATGCTGGTGGCCATCACTGCCATGACTCTGGGTCTTTCTTTGATCTGGGTACCATAACTGTGATCAATCAGCAAGTGTGCAGGTCAGTAATTTACACAGACAGTTATTATAAACACAACAGCAGAGACATTGAGTATGTAATGTGGTCTGCATGAGGACATACAGTGGCTACTTGGACTGTGATCTACAGTGCATGAAGAAGAATATGGCATATAGGGATCTAGAACAAATACACATGCTCAGGTCAATGGTAGTTTATATTGCATCCATCGGTGCATCTATGAGGCATGTAGCAAATGTCCTTCATTGCGTCTCTGCAGAGCATGACCCCTCAAGGGCCTAAATGTGAGGCAAATGGTCATGGCTTTGTGCATGTTGCACACTCTGTTCTGGAGGCAGCATTACTGACACAGCTGGCCACAGACACACAAAACTCTGGAATGGTCAGTCTCATGCTTATGTCAACCTAACCTTATAAGCTATACTTTCCTTTCCCTCCACTATACTATTACTAGCACTGATCATTATGTCTCTCACAATATTCCTTAGCATAATATGTTTACTATCCTGTATCAAGCTCTTTTCCCCTTTTACTATATCCTTCAATTCTTTCCTGTGTTTTTCTTCTTTTTATTCTTTTCCCTGTTTTATTCATCTTGCCAACCTTCCAATTCCATCCTCACTCATTCCAGAGTATCATATAACTCAACTATCACTCATACTGCATTTTTTCTAATACTAGATAAACATTATACCCTGATTATTTCCTGCTGTTATACCCTGATTACTTCCTGTTATACCCTGATTATTTCCTGTTGTTATACCCTGATTACTTCCTGTTGTTATTCCCTGATTATTTCCTTTTGTTATACCCTGATTATTTCCTGTTATACCCTGATTATTTCCTGTTGTTTCCCCTCTCTTGCTAATGCCTTAATCCTCATGTTCACTGCTTTCTCATCTGCCTCAGTTCTACCTTCACTACAGCCTGACCATCCCATATCTTATGTTTCCTTTTACTTCCTCAAATCCTTTAATTGTATCTGTTCTCTTTTCTTTACCCTTCATCTTGTTTCACTGTGCAGATAATAATACATGGCAAACTACTAAATCATAAAATGAATATTTATATATACAATTTCATGTCATTCTAGTGTATTTTGCTTTAAATTTTTATGACAACATTGTAATCGTGCATTTTTTAACATTTTTTGCAAAATATTTTTATTATATTAATTAACTATGTGATCTCTTGTAACATCTTATTGACCTGTCTAATACATGGGCAATTAGTTTCCTTGGTTTTTTTGGGGGGTTTTTTTTCTGTTTTTTTTTTTCTGTTTTTCAAGGCTTTTCTCCCTGGGCCTCCGCTGAAAAGGAGTTATATAAGCAAAATAAAGTAAGATAAAATAAAATAAATAAATGACTGAATAAATGTTCAATGTCATTCATGTTGATTTACCCCTCGGTCAGTTTAGCAGACTAGCCCCTCTGATTCCTGCAGTTCTATTTTGTCCCTATTAGCTGCTGACCATCAGAGTCCTCACCTAGCACTGGTCACCACAGAGGTTATGAATGTTATCCACCTTTATAGTTAGCCACATCAGGGGCCTGTATATGCTGTGAAAATACTGCATCATCCCTCATCCGGAATGCAGCCAGTATTGAAACCATAATGCCAAATGCTCTACCTGACCAGTATTCATAACAAGAAATCCTCACTCTGCAACTGGGGTATGTAATTACTGACTCCCACAACCTGGTACCAGCATGAATGGCTATAACTCCTCTCGTGACACATGCCCATAAGTGGGGATTGGTTCCAAGTGTAAATGTGCTTTAACCCATATGTACAAATGACAAAGATGATGATGACTGTGCCCTTCTATAGAACTGACCTACATGGGTAAGGCCAGTCAGTACAGTGTAAGGCAGAGCCTGGTCTGTTACGCACATTGTGTCTCTTCCACATCGTCTATTATGGCTCATAGTTACTGATCAGATACTGCCTCTTTGCCAGTGCCTCAATGTATTGTGCCTACCTTTGCCTTCCATGTGGTTCTGCTGCAAACTACTGGAACCTGTTCCTCCAATTACATTGCATCCAACTACTTTTCTTCTGTACTGTGCCCCATATGTATCCATAAAGTTGAAGTGAACCTTAAAGAATATGAACACACATTCAACAATGATCGGTATCTGTGGCTGAACACTGATTTATGCCATCTCTGGCATTATATGGAGGGTATGAAATGGGGTCTCTCAAGGTCTGACTGAGTTTTCTGTGGGTACCCTGGTTTCCTTCCACCTCACAAAACCATCCTTATTGAATGCTTACTATAAAGTGTGTGTGTGTGTGTGTGTGTGTGTGTGTGTGTGTGTGTGTGCATGCATGTGTGTGTCTGTGTGCATGTGTGTGTGTTGCATGTGTGCGTGCGTCTGTGCGTCTGTGCGTGTATGTGTGTGTGTGTGTGTGTGTGTGTGTGTGTGTGTGTGCATTGTACAATACTACGTAAAAAAGCATATGAATACTTTCACAATGGAAAAAGTAAGAATATCAGCACTCTAAACTGACCTTAAAAAGACAATATAGGGTGCAGGTAGTCGTCTAGTAGCAGAACAGCAGCTGATAAAATGGAAGTTGACCAAATGTTGCTTGAGAGGTGACTCTTTACTGCCATGTCCAGCACACATGACTTACAATCTGAGAGACTTAGCTAGTTACAGTCATAGCTAGTTACATAAAACCTGATAGACTTAACTAGTTACAATCTGAGAGACATGACTAGTTACTTACAATCTGAGAGACATGACTAGTTACTTACAGTCTGAGAGACATGACATGACTAGTTACTTCCAGTCTGAGAGACATAACTAGGTACTTACAGTCTGAGAGATATGACTCATTACTTACAGTCTGAGAGACATAACTAGTTACTTACAATCTGAGAGACATAACTAGTTACTTACAATCTGAGAGACATGACTCTTTACTTACAGTATAAGAGACATAACTAGTCACTTACAATATGTGAGACTTTGATCACTGATCTTCATAGTACACAGAGCTTTACCAGCCCCAATGTGGTTCTAGTTACAGAAAAAAATGCAGGATCTGAAACTGTTTTACAGCCTTAACAACTCTAAAACACTTAGCACTGCAATGCAAATATGCAGAAGCAGTGTGCTTTCAATGAACAAATGACTTTAAAAGCCATTAGATATATCAGTCTGGCACATTTTTTTTCTGTTTTATAGCAAAGTGTTTTACAGACTTTAAAGCAGTAAAATGCTTCAGATGCTATTCTCTCATCTTCTTTTAATGCTGTATTCTGAGTGTAAAACTTAATGAAAGGGGTAAGGTGCTTAACAAAATGTTATTTTTCATGTGGTCCATTTACAGCATATATAGATATATCCAGAAAAATAGGTGTGGACCTCTTGGGTTTTCGATCCTGAGTGATGCCTGCCCGGAGGGAAGGAATAACCAATTTTACAAAGCCTTTCACTCTTGATCCTAAACGGTGAACAGATTTCCACGTGTAGTCAGTGGTGGAGCTAGCTCTAAAAAGAGCTGTTTTAGCTCTGTGGGCAGCTGGAGCTCTATATAGAGCTGTTACAGATCTCTATGAGCTCTGAGAAGAGCTGTTTTGTGTTTAGAATGCCCTTTCGGGTAGATGCGGTAGTTCTAAAAAGAACTGTTTTGTTTGGTTCACCGAAGCTGTGTCTGTGCCTCCGGCTGGTCTTACCGAAGCTGATACAGATTTCTGTGAGCTCTGAGAAGGGCCGATTTGTGTTTTGAATGCCCGTTCAGGTGTTGGTGGTAGCTCTAATAAGAACTTTTTTGTTTTATTCTTCAATGTGTCTCTGGTTGCTCTTACCAGAGCTTTAACAGATCTCTGTGAGCTCTGAGAAGAGCTGTTTGGTGTACTGTGAGCTCTGAGAAGAGCTGTTTGGTGTAAGGTGCAGATCCACGTGAGCTCTGAAAAGAGCTGTTTTGTGTATGGACACAATGGGTTCTGGGAAGAGCTGCTGTTGTGTCCTTCGGTGTTCCGCGGTGGTGTCGATCTCCATTGTCCTTCTTCTTGAACAGATCTTCGGTTCTTTTGCTATGTGTGAGTCCTAAAAAGGACTATTTGTGCGCTCCCCAAGCGCTGGTCAGAATGACCTGAGAGCTGTTGCTGTGCTGCTTTTATGCTACTGTGGAGGGGGCGTGGTTGAGAGATGTCCAATGAGAAGTGTCTAGTTGGGGGTGTGGCCCTAGTAGGCCTACAAGGTGAAGACAGACCTGGCTGGAAGCATCTCATTCCTCTTATTTAGTTCCTTTTTATTAACCAGCTACTTGTCCATATGTGCATTCCTAACCTCTAGCAATGCGTTGGAGCCTTTTGCTTTGTCACGATTATACCTATGTTTGAAAAACTGTACTAAAACTTAAATTTAAATGTAACCAGAAAATAAAAAAAATGAAAAAAATTAAAATTAAATTTAAAATTAAATTTAAATTTAAAATTAAAATTGAACTGTAAAACTCTGGGGTTTCTGACTACAGTTCTAAATTTAGACTTGCCACTACCATCTGTAAAACACTGGAAGCAAGCTTGGTTCTGAGAAAGATTCTGAGATGTCCGGCGCTTTCGGGGCAGATAGGAAGGTAGCCTGTCTGCCGCTCCTTCATCAGGGAGAGCGTACATTAGGTAGTAAAAAGTTAACTGTAGTTTGATATTGAAATTTTACCTTTGAAATTAAAAATAATTAAAAGTTGAGCTAACAATTGTAACTTTTGTGAGGGCTGATACATTAAAAATAATATGGGTATAGTTCAGTAGACCGAAATATTGCTTACCCGAAATTTAGATAACCAAGGCGAAAAGGCTGACAGCAAGAGATCACCAATGTCCCGGAATACCGACACACCACTCCAGGTAAGTAAACACTTGGCCATCCTGAAAAAAACAATGAAACCGTAGGAAAGCAAACCCACGCACCCCAGTCCCCCACACCCCCTAACTAAATATATTGGCTCTGAGATCACACTACTGCAGAGGTAAGGGGCAAAGTTCAACAGGATGACCAAGCATTTACTTACATGGAGTGGTGAGTCAGTGTTCCATAACATCAGTGTTCTCAAGCTGTTGGCCTTTTCGTCTTGGTTATCTGACTTTTGGGTAAGTGATATTTCAGTCTACTGAAGTAGACCCATATATATATATAGATATATAGGTGTAGCTATAGATATAAGGCTAGGACTGGCGCTATTAGTGGATGTAGACAGATGAATATGTATACCACACATAAAGTAGGAAAATAAACTGATTAGGTTTTTATCATGTCAGCCTGTAGAGTTGCTGCTGTAGAAAGCAGCACCTCAGATGATCCACTGTATACTAGTGGGCACTGATAACAGAAATAAATGTGCAATGGCACATTATGGGACCAGAAGTAGGTACAAAATACAGGTGCAGATGAGCTATAATGAGTAAATCTATCGACAAGCACAATACAGCTTATTAAGTGTTAGAAAACACTAATTATTACTACATGGTGGCATAGCTATAATAGTGCACACTGCATGCATCCATTCATCTGACACAGAAGGCTATCAGCATGAGAATGTATACCTTGTGCCGCGTGACCAGGACTGCGTTAATGCGTACAATTAACAGAACAGTAGCACTGTCTGTGCAACCTTGTGTAGGGGTCCAAAGGAGCATTCAATATGTTCTCCAGCTCTGCACCTTCAGCACACCTATATAACCGCTATAGGTCCTTGTGTACTTTTGCACTTCAGTTCTGGAATTAGTGTGCAACATTCTAGTAATATGTAGAGTTAAGGATATAAGCTGATAATGAGTATTTGTAGTCAGCAGTTTGATTCCTTCAATCACCGCTTGGAAAATATGTGCTTCTGTGCAAGTAATTTAACCACTGAGTGATCCTGGGTCACCCCTGACAAAAGATAACACAGAACCCTATAAAACATTAAACAAATGAATAAGACCAGACTGTTTATAATCTATTATTATGTTTTATTCCTTAAGGATATGCAAGCTGGCAGGTTCTGAACCCCACTATGGTTGATGTATAGTTAGATGGGTAGGTACAGCACTACATTACAACAGGATGCAGAGGAGCTGAAACAGTTTTTTACCTCCTCTCAAATTATCTTGGCATTACAGGGAAATACAGGGAGCAAAGCAGGGTCATTTGTATGCTGCAAACACCCACCCCTTTATGGTCCAGCAAATGTCCAGTGTAAGTAAGCACTGCTTGTCATTTGAAACCCCTCCCCAACAATGTTTACTTGTGCACCCCCTTCTATTGTTTTCAGCACCCTCCGCGTTACTCATTACATGTGTTGGTGCTGAGTATTCCACAGGCATGAAAGGCAGCACTGCTGAAGCCTGCTCACGTCATATCTGTGTGCACAGATTGCCAGATGATGGATGCGTAAGTCTGTTTCTGAACTGCACATCAGTTAGTCTGGCAAGCGTCTGCGCATACTGACACTGAATCTTACTTTCTGTGTCGCTTCTACCGGTCATTTCAATGTGAGGATACACAAAAGCCAGAAATGTTTTCTTCTTTATGAGTTTTTAATTTTGTATTCTTTTCTTCCTATTTTTCTCGCCACTACATTTGAGAAATGAAATCGATTGCTTCCTAGCTTTGTTTCATTTTACATTATCTTGATTTCATCTTCATTCTAAGCTGGAGATATTTTGCACTTTTAATAATGGCTTCGTTGTTGTCATCAACTAAACGTTTGCTTTGCTTACATTAAAGTTTCAGCTTATATACCACTTTACATATACTTCTCCATATCCCCATAGTGATTACATCTGCACATGAATGCAATGAGGACACGCAGACTTTGCACAGAAGTCGAGAATCAAACTAGAGCATTTCTTGCTGTGAGGCTACAGTGCTAACCACTGCACCACTGCACTGCCCATATTCTGTAGTATCATAAATATATTTTTCATGGGTCAGTTATCAGCCATGTTTATTATATTTTTATGCAGATAAATTCCATATCAGTTTTGCACAATGCTTTGCTTCACCTTCTATTTCCTTTCTTATTTGTGGCACAAGTTTAATGCATCCTTGCAGAACCACTAATCAAACCAAGAACACCATCCTTATTTAATATTGTTTTGATTTGATTACGTCATTTCTTATGGCATAGAGGGATGAAATCCTGAATAAAGTCCTCGCTTCCCAAGTTCAATTAGCAGCTTATTAACAAGAAAGATCTGGTAAGGGAAGTTTTACATACTGATCCCAGGGTGCTGGGGTGACTCAGGATGTATATTTCCACATTTCCTTGAAAGAGGGATAATATTATGGTATTGCTCCTGGCCAGATACCGCTCAACCTCCTAATGCAATAATTCTAGACAAAAACAGGAATACTGGTGTGACAATGGTGCAAAATAATTAAGAAATTTTATTAAACTTAGAAAGTTCGTATAATGACAAGTTTCACATTAGCACATATTTTCTGAAACATATGAAATCTGAAACTCATATGTTTCTCATTATTTAATGATTTCAATTCTCAATGCAAGCCAAAACCAGTGGTCTGTGGTTGCCCAAGTTTACAGATGACTGCAAACTGGGCACTGTCATAAATTCCCCTAGTGATGTGAACAGCCTCCAAGTGGGCCTTAACCAAACTAATGACTGGTGCCAGAAGCATGGCCTCAAACTGAATGCCAAGAAATGCATCATTATCCCCTTTGGGGAAAATGATGTCCTCACTAATTATCAAATGAATTACAATGTACTAAGCATGCAATCAGTGTGAGGGACTTGGTCACCCAGGTTGATAGCAACCTGACTTTTGACCACTATGTTGCCTCCGTTGTACTGAAGGCTTTCTACATGGCCCACCTCAAAAGTAAGGGTATTTCATCCAGGAAGAAGGAGGTCATAACATTCCTGTACTCCTCTCTTATCAGACAGATTATCGAGTACAATGCCCTCTTTGGCATGTACCTTGCCAAGCACATGCAGCAGTTGGAGAGATCACAGAGGTTCCTGACCAGGAAATTCCAGGGTCTCAATCACCTATCCTATACAGATAGGCTAAAAGCCCTGGCTCTCTACTCAGACTCGTACAGACTGCTCAGAAGTGACCTGTGTCTGGCATACAAGGCCATCTCAAATTCAGCCTTGATGGAGTTGCTGCATATCCGTAAGTCAAACTCCACTCGCACAACCTGCACGCAAGGTCTCAACCTGGCCTGTGATATTAATAGAACTTGTTGATGGGATAGATTTGTGTTCCACTGACTCCCCCATCTGTGGAATAGACTTCCTCTCCATGTCAAGCAGAGTACCTTACCAGCCCTCTTTAAGAGGAGCCTGGATGACTGGATGGGAAACAGAAAATATACCACCTGGGATCCCAACTCTGTCCCTGTTGGACAAGGAAAACAGGTGCTGACTTTGTGGGAACATGGGTGAAATTCTTGGCTGGGCTTATAAGGGCCTCTGGGCCAATAACTTAGTATTGTCCTATAAACCTATGCACCTATGAACAAATTTTAAAAGAAACAGACCAAAAATATAAGACAAAAATCTGAACATTCCGCCAATTTATGGGCAGTTGAGAGACATCATCTTATGGATTGGCTTTTCTCTCCTCAAACCACCACTTTTTGATAGCCTTTATCAACAAGTGTACAGGGTCTTCAAGCCACCACCTATTGATAACCTTCATCAGCGAGTGTACAGGGTCATCAAGCCACCACCTGTTGATAGCCTCCATCAGCGAGTGTACAGGGTCATCAAGCCACCACCTGTTGATAGCCTTCATCAGCGAGTGCACAAGGCCATGCACTTGCAGGGATAAGGGATCTTGAGTCTACACATTGCTTGTTCCCTACCCGGAGATGGGGTTAGGCCATATCAATTATGTCACTGTCAGGAAGCCTGTGTGGGCACTAGCAACCCTCAAGGGGCCTTAAATGATGGCTCTTCTGGATTGTCACCCATGTTGTACTGTGGTAATTCCCTAGTAAAGGGGAAACATTGAAAAAGCCCCATTACAGGAGGCTTGATAGAAGGTATGGGGACAGAAAGCACCCAGAGAAAGATTTTTTGTTATATTCCTTAATCCTTCTATATTAACTTACACCATATTACTTTTTGGTTTCATTTTGCAAAACCTCCTCTTTTCTTACTATTATACCTTTCCTCTGTTTGATGCCTGCTGTGTCTAGCCTTCTGCTTAATGTCACTCCTTCAGCAGACAGACATGCCTGCCCATCGCATTGCCCCTTAGCAATATTATGCCCAACCTTCTCACCTACTTATATATCTTTTGTCATTACTGCATCAATCTGTCTTGTTTATCAAGCTATTACAGTTTTTAAAGCTCTTCTTATGGGCCACCATCTTTTGAAATCCCACATCGTTTATACCCCTTCCATCATTTCACACAGTTTCTCACGTCATTCACTTTATATTTTCACTAGTTATTACCATATCACTGGTCAGATTGAAATGTCATCTGGTGTTCCTATTGAAATATCTTGCTTTTAAATCTCAATATGCATAACTAATACAATCACATTATATCCTATTTATTTAATTTCACTGTTATATCCACCTCATCTCAGTATTGATCACATTGTCTATTTGCAATTTTTACAGGTCTGCATCATGTCTAAATTTAGCCTCAAGGCTATGTGGCTGCCTTTAAAAAACAAAGGATGAGGAACACAGTATCCCTTGATTCTTCCTCGCCTTCATTCTGTTTTAATATAAACAAATTTATCTTTTGACATCAGTAAAGCAGAGGTACATGCCTGCAAGACAAATAAAATGCACTCATATTTTGCTCTTAGCTTATTTAATGTGCAGAAAGTAAACGGTAGCATTAAGAATGCCTAAGAACCAGCGGCACAACTCTTAACCTTCCATCTCCAAAACGAGGAGCACTACCTCTTATAGTGTGGGACAAATGAGCAAAATGTGGAACACCTACTAAATACTTAATAACAGCTTCAGCTAGGGAGCTCATGGGATGGTGAAAATGGGATATGTTTAATTATATAATTGTTCTTTTAAATAATTACTGTGATTCAGTTCTATTTACCAGAGATATTAGTTCAAAATCACTAATACCAAATGTGTGACAGACACTTTCAATGTGGAAATTTAAGGAACATGAATAATGTAAGACCCCAAATGAGAATGTTTCTCATAAACAGGTATACTTGCGAGGTATGAGGAATGTATCTTTCTACAGAATACTTTTCTGGAAGCTATATCCCAAGTCCACTTGCCTAAAATATTTAATAATTTGCAAGTACATTCCCTGACACATAGCTTCCACTGTTTATATAATATAGTTAATGTTTCCATGTATGCAAAGTTTGTACGTATGCTTAGGCTCTACTATCATAAAAATTAATTTCTTAATCCTTCTAGAGATTTATAATGCCTGTAAAACCAAGCAGTGTATATTGACCAAGGGTTTTGCAGATGATGTAGCTTAAGGTTTACAATGATATTATTCCATCAGTTTATGATTTGTATCATTCCTCCAAACTGCTATTCATTGGAAGAGTCAGCATTTCATCATAGTTCAAATATAGTACAACATTCTACTTTCATTTTACTTATATCTTGATCTTTATAAGTGCTTATTTTTCAGTTCTTTGTTTTTTCTACTTACTTTAACCTACACTTCTTTACCCTCGAAGCCCATTATATATTTTGAAAGATTTATTGTGTAACAATGGAATGAATATCCTGTTCTCTGCAACTTGGAACTTATTGAAAACATACAATCCCCTCTCTAAGTAACCCTACATTATTGCATAATCAATATTCTCAGTTTCAGAGTGCTGTAATGCAAATATTTATCAACTTGTAAATGAAAGCCATTTTATATACTCAGTATATTTGATTAGTCATATTCTACATGTACCTTACTTAGAAATGAACAACACTCCTAATAATGTTAATAGCATTTATAGAATATTCTTGATATAGACATTCTTAGCTTCTAAATAAACGAGAGTCATAACTTTCATAACAAATTTGTTTAGTATATTAGGGTTGATTAAGTCACCACCTTGTAGTAACACCTATTAAATACTCAAAGTATCTACATTCTTAGGTTTGTAGGATCATAGATACATGCTAGGCTACTGATCTGCGAGAATTTCAGAAATATAGTCATCCAGTCCCATACAATTTTTAGTCCTTTTTCTTTAAGTGCAGATACCCAAAGCTATGCTGAACATGTACATGTTACCCTAGCTATAAGGGACAAGGGTAATAAAACAGGGGTGAATTTTTTGTATCCCATCCATTCATCCAGATTATGTTTGACTAGAGTAAGAAAAGTACTTTGTTTTATGTGGACAGGAAAATGATTCCAAAGAAATGGTATTCTCTATCATACATATCTGTCTTTCCAACATTTTCTATTTATGTTGTAAAAGAGATTACAATCTCTTGAGTGGATGTTTATGTTACCAGTAGGCTTGCATTTTGACACTTATAAGAGGGAACAGGACTTTATGATAGTCAGTGCCATTTTTTATGATTTACACCTTCATTTTCTTGCTGAGAAAGCATTGTGAATGTTCAAGTTATGTTGAGTGTTTGGGCAGGGGCATAACAGAGGGAACATTATGTTCGATGATCAGCCTAACAAGTGCTGAATAGAATGTTTAATCACATCTCTGAATCTAGACACTATACCCTTACTAATAAGCTGTGTAGTGAAAAAGAACTTTCTTATAATAGTGGATACATGTTGATCAAAAGACAATTTGTTGTCCATATTGATCCTCAGGTCCCTAGAGATCATATTGATTTCCAGGCGGAACCATGCTTGCCAAGGAGACTATTATATATTTTTTGGCATTTAGTTTTAGTTGATGGTTATGACATCAGCTATTTGTTTGGGAAAGGCCCTCTTGCAGGATCATCGTGTCCTCTGGTGAATTTATGATGGCGCCAAGTTTACAGTCATCTGCAAACTTGGTCAGTCAAGTACTGAACCAAGGAATACACCTCCAGTAATAGTTTTTTGTAGGCAGTAGAACAACTTTTCCAAATATCCTGGGTTCTATTTATGAGACAATTTGCTATTGAATAAGTTATATAAGGATTAGCATTTAGTGTAACAGTTTCTCACTGATACTCAAGGGTGGGATGGTGATGAAAATCTTTGCAAGGCTACATATGTGATATGTAATGATTTTCTTTCATCCATTGCTTCAGTAATCGATTCAAAGAAGTCAGGATCTGCACCTGTCAAAAGTTTACTGCCTTGGGTCAAGAGTTTGCACTCTACCTGTGACCTGATTTATTAATTCTTAAAACTCTTATCTGAATAGCATTTCTAAGGGTGACATTCATAGTCAGTAGTGCAAATGCACTAGACAATTTAGGAGCAAGTGCAGAAAGGCACAACTAAGCCTTGATTCATAGAGGCCAATTATGCCAGTTCATGGAGTCTCCAAATGTAGCTATATAAAGCAGCAGATAATGAGATTGTAATGAGGAGTGATGTAAATGTTCTTATGCTAATTATGGCAATTTTACACCAGTTGGAATTCATAGTCAGTTTTTCCTGCTTTCCCATGCTTGTCAGAGATGCTGTATAAAAAGGGAGCACTCGCCAAAAGTATCAGAGTTGCAACTCGTGAAAATGCTATCTCTTGCGGTGAACCTTGCTATTTCTAGGTCAGAGATGCTTCTCTTGGCCAGGCCACAACTGCTTATGCCCAGTGATACTCATCCACCAAGTAGGATAGACAGAGGATTGCTCATTATAACTTTGATAATCATGAAATCCTTGACAGGTTTGGTGTGGACAGAGACATTAGTGGGCATATTTGAACCCCATCAGGGTACTGGAGGAACGTGTGGACTTCCTACTTCTGTGGGCACCAAAGTATGTATAACTCTCACTATGCATGAAGTGAGGACCTTCCAGAGAAGGTCTGGGGGCACCTTGAGGATTTCATGGGCTTCTGCTTTGGGGATCCTGAAGGAGTTATTGGATGCAGTCTGGGCACATGCAGATTAGTACATCTATTTTCTGGTGTCAGCTCAGAGGCAAGCTCTGACTATGCATGCCCTTTATGAGATGGCACATTTCCCTGAGGAACACAGTACAATAGATTGCACCCATGTCACAACTAGGGCCCCTACTTGTCTACAGGGGGAGTGGTACTGCAATTAGAAGGGCTACTATTCCATCATTTGCCAGGTAGTGTGTGATGCATAGGGGTGCATCACCAATGTCTCTGCAATGCATATGATTCCCATCGCTGGCACACTATCTCATTCTACCATCTATTCCTACATGATAGGATGCTTAGTGGTCAACTTGCTGGTAAGCTGAACTTTTTTTTGTTATGTACATAGTTATCAGTTAATTATGCAATGACAGGTTATTGTGATGCAAAAACAAGCATGTGGATTGGACAGACCAATCAGTGTGCCTGTTGTAAATCAAGCATATACCAATATAAAAAATTCCAGCCACTAAAGTACCATTAAGTGCCCAGACTTTTATTATATTCATATATGATATGGAGCCACACCTCTTAATTATCCAGATTTTTGCCTCATATTTTTGGTCTGTTCCTCATAAATTTTGTGGTTTTCTAACAAATCACTGAGGATGAAAGTCACTAAGTAATAACATGCATTTGAGTTTCAGACGTCATATCCTTCACACAATGCATGCTAACACAAATCTTGTTATTCTAGCAGCTTTCTAGGTTTACAAGAGCAACATTTACAATCTGTCCCTATTTTGTGGCCTTTGCCCCCATTATTCCCAAACAAGGCACATGACCCTCCTCACCCTCTTAAAAAACCAAAAAAATTTCCTAAAAAAGTCCCAATTATGCCCCCCCTGCTCTAATCTAACTAATAACCAACCCCATACCCCCCTACCCACTCTACTCTATAATGAAGCTAGGCTTGATCTCCTTTTCCTAGTTTGCAACACATTTCTAACCAACATGTTTAACCTGTTCAATTGCTTTATTCTTGATTTAAGACTTTGTCCACACTTCCTGAGTTAAGAAGTTGAGAGGTATGCATGGACGGCAAATGAAATACAAGAAGAATCATGTCTGTTCTGCAAAACTAAAGAAACATACCTGATTTTCCTTGTATTTCTTATTTCTCTGCTATCTCAGCAGACTCTTGAACTACTGAGCTACTGATTTTTATAGGAAAAAAAAAAAAAGCAACAGAGTTTCTCTTTTCTCCATTGCTTCTATTGTACAGCACTAATGTACTTCGCAAGCGTGGGTACGCAAGTCCCATAAGCATTTGCAATGCATCAACAAACATGTAAGAATGGGAAACTTCCACTGAAGCTGTGGCTCATGACTCCATTGAGAATCTATCTGGAACTGCAAAGGAGAACTATAACTCATCCCTGTCCCAAACTGATATTGTGATTGAGAGGGTGTTTGGACTCTTGAAGAGCTGTTTCAGGTGCCTGGACGAGTCTGAGAGTGCCCTTCAGTATGACCATGCTACTGTGTGTAGGATGTTCACTGCATACTATGATTATGCAGCAGTCTGGTGTTGAAGTGATTCATGCTGTCATTGCAGTTCCCACTTGTAGGACCACTACGACTAATGACGGCAGTAGTAAGGGACCCCATGCAGCAGTCTCATGCATGGCCTGTGGCTAGACAAGTTAGGTGGCAGCATCTATTCCAGAACTATCGACCAGGACACTCAGGTTAGTGTTTCCTCTTTTCCCTATAAAAACACACACACCATATTTGATGCATGCATTGATACCTGTGAACTACGCTGTGTGGTACATGGTCTGTTGTCACTGTTCATTTGACATTGCCTCTCATCTTAAGATATTTTATTTATTACTAGGTATTTGCCTAAGTCCTCACTGATTTCTGTGCAATGATGCTGAAAGGCAGCAAATCAAAAAATAAGTCAACAGTTGCACATGCTGTATTTAATAATTGTTTTTTTAATGATTTATTTAGTATTCAATAGAACTGGTACTGTCAGCAGTGAAACATGTAATTTTCATTCTCAATTTATCTATAACGAATTATGTTGCATTTCACATCAGATTTCTTTCTTAGTTGCATGTAAAATATTAAGGTCAGAATCTTTCTTCATTTGTGCAGTGATGAGGTATGAATGTACTTAACATATGTACATAGACATCCCTCCTCCCTTTAACACAATTGCATTTATACACAAGTGTAAATATTTCAAATTCAGAATATGGTGAAAGTAATAGCTGGAAAGGGAATAATTTTGCATATGTGTCCACTCCCCCACCACCAACTAATCCTTATTTTCATTATACAGACATACTTATAAAGAAATGTTAATTCACAGTAGCAACAAAACAAATGAGTCATATACATTTCCTATCGATAGGCCTGGAGATGGTGCAACTGATCTGGAGGATGGGCTACCATGAGAACTGTAAGGTGAGTTCAGTGTGATGGTGTGATCTAGAGGAGGAATGTGATCCTCCTGTCAGTGATCTGACAGTGCTACATGACCATGACCTTGACATGAAACATGAGGTTCTCCTAGGTGTAAATGAACATTGATATTGCCTGTAAGAAATGAGTTGTGATTGCTCACTGAAAGTACTGACATTATTGTCTTGAGAGCCAGTGTTAGTATCATGTGATCGTCCCCCACATGTCCGGACAGTTCCCCTGACTCCTTCTCTTGGTTAAATTGAGTCCAGCTTAACTTTGCTATGTCCAAACCAGTGTACTAATGGAGGCTGCAACTGATGCCTTTTGTGTCACCATGCTATACATCAGTAAAACCATGGCACAAACCCTTCTGTCTGGCAATTCAAAGTAGTGTTTGAAATATTCATCCATACCCTATAGGACTCTAACCATTCCTAGCTGACTCTCTGTTACACTGGTCTGAGCCCTAACTATGTCACGGCATATTTTCTGTTGTGCTGCCAATGCTTTGAGTTTCCTGAGGTTTCCATATGTTCATAGGTTCAGGTTACTGGCTAAGGCTCTTGCCACCCCTATAGTGCCTTTTTAGGCAAAGTTCAAAGGACAAAACCACCACCTTAACAGGTACAAGCATGCAAAATCTGAAGGTAATGCTACTCAATGCTAAAAGTCTAAACCTCAAAATGCACTCTCTTGAGGCACTCCTAAAAAATGGAGAAAATCGATATCTGTGCAGTAACTGAGACATGGTTCAAGGCTCCAGAGAGCACCCCTGCAATATCAGGCTACAACTCTTACCACACTTTTCGGCCACCAAACCAGGACCGAAACACTAAAGGTGGAGGAGTGTCCATACTCACCAAGGATATTCACACCACCAGGCTAGTTGCCCAACACAATGCGTCTGAAATTCTCCAGGTGCAACTAACACTAGGTAAGACTGCAATCCAAATTGTAGCTTGCTATAGATTCCCCCACCATGCCCCAAGATTCCCACTACACCTTTCTAAACATACTGGAAAATATTGAGATAGAACCAAACACCCTAGTACTGGGTGATTTTAACTACCCTGCCATTAACTGGGAAAACTACTCGTGTACCAAGACCTTTGCCCAACGGTTCTTGGAATTCATAAATTCCAATGCCCTGGATCAACTAATCCATAGTCCCACCAGGGGGTCCAGTATCCTAGACCTGGTCATTACCAACATGGGAAATCGATGCTCCACACATATGGTCACCCCCTCGTTAGTCAGGTCTGACTATAAGCTAATCACCCTTAACATCCACATCCCACAGTAAGGAAACCTCCATAAAAACTTCTCCAAAAACAACTTCATGCTACTCAAGTCAGAAGTGACA
Organism: Protopterus annectens; assembly: GCF_019279795.1. NCBI lineage: Eukaryota > Metazoa > Chordata > Ceratodontiformes > Protopteridae > Protopterus > Protopterus annectens. The sequence continues at coordinate 77,318,934 of NC_056746.1, forward strand.
AACTTCATGACACCCATGCAGACAGGAACTGAAAGTTTGACTGCTGAGTCCTACACTAAGGCACTGTACGAGCACATCCACTCATGCATGAATTGTGCCATCCCAAATAGAACCAAGATGCTCTCCTCCAAAAAAACGAAACCAAGCTGGTGGTCCCCTGCCATAAACAAACTTTACAACAAAAGGAAGAAACTGTTGCAGAAAAGAGGAAAATCCCAGGATGCAAAAAACTCCCTTACCAGCCTCAGTAAGAAGCTGAGATCCCTCATAAAATCCTCCAAAGCTAGTTATGAAAATAAAATTGCCAAAGATTCCAAAGACAACCACAAGACATTCTATAACTATGTCAAGAATCTAAATGGCAATGCTCAGATATACTCTGAGCTAAAACAGAATGGCATTAAATATACTGATCCCAAGGGTATTGCCAATATCCTGGCAGATCGATTCAGTGCCAACTTCACCCCCCCCCTCACCCCCTAATTGGCCCATCTCAATACCGGAAGATTGCCAAATTCCGGTAATAACAGCCACACAGGTAAAAAACGCACTCTCCAAGGCTAAGAATACAGCATCCATGAGACCAAATGACATCCCGGGCTGTGTACTACATGAACTACAATATGAACTGGCACCTCATCTAAGTGTCATGTTTAATCATAGCCTCACCTCAGGTTTCATGCCCACTGAGTGGTGCAGAGCTACAGTTATCACACTCCACAAGGGGGGATCCACCTTGGATCCCAGAAACTACCGTCCCATCAGTCTGATGAGCCTTATCTGCAAGGCCATGGAGCATATTATCATGGAACTTATAAACAAAGACTTTGGCAACCTTCAAACACTGGACCCCACCCAGTTTGGGTTTGTGAAGGGCCAATCTTATCTCCTGAACCTGATTGACTTCTTCAAATCAGTCTCCAGAGCCATGGACAAGGGTAAGGTGGTCAACACAGCCTATTTAGACCACGCCAAGGCCTTTGACACCATCCCCCACTCTAGAATCAAAGATAAACTTACTAAGCTGGGCACTGATCCCTACGTTACCCAATGGGTTGCCAACTGGCTCACTGACAGAACCCACACTGTAAAAGTAGCTGACTCCAAATCCAGTTCCAGACAAGTGACAAGTGGAGTACTTCAGGGTTCAGTCCTGGGACCACTCTTGTTTGGCATTTACTTCTCTGAAGTACAGGCCAACACTAAGGGACTCTGGCTAACAAAGTTCACAGATGACTGCAAACTGGGAGCCATTATTGAATCCCCAAATGATGTGGATACTCTACAAAAGGGCCTTACAGAAACAGATGCTTGGTGCCAGAGCCATGGGGTTAAGCTCAATGCCAAGAAGTGTATAGTTATCCCCTTTGGGAAAAAACATGTATCCGTGAATTACTACATAGGTGGCAGTACACTAAACACTGAAAGTGTGATAAGAGACTTAGGGACACAGGTAGACAGTGGTCTCACCTTCGATAACCACATCGCCACAACAGTCAGGAAATCCTTCAATGTGGCACACCTCATCACTAAGGGCTTTTCATCCAGAAAAAAAGGAGGTCATTGTCCCACTGTACTCATCCCTCATTAGACCCATTATAGAATACAATGCCCCATTTGGTATGTACCTCTCAAGACATCTGCAAGAACTGGAAAGGCCACAGAAATACCTCACTAAAAGAATCACAGGCCTAAAGCAGATGCCCTACACTGACCGTCTTAAAAAACTCCAGCTATACTCTGTCGCATATCGTCTACTCAGAGGCGATCTCTGCTTAACATGCAAGGCCATGTCAAACCCAGACCTGTTGGACATGCTAGAAATCCCAATCCCTCAGAGCCACATGCTCCAGGGATCTAAACCTTGTCATCACAATAAATAAAACATGCTGGAGGGATAGGTTCCTGACCCAGAGACTCCCCAGACTCTGGAATAGACTGCCCATACATGTCAAGCAGAGTGCCTCTTTGGCCCTCTTCAAATGGAACCTTGACAATTGGATGGGAAAAAGGAAATTCACCCCGGGGATCATGTCAGTCGCCCTGCTAGACAGGGGTCCAGGGAAGTAAATAGTGTGGGAAGAAATAGCCAAGGAATTGTTATGGTTAAGCTTGTATAGGCCCTAGGGCTGATAGCCTAGTACCAACCTATGAACCTATGAGGTAGTTCAAAATCATTTCTGGGCCTATCAGCTCTTTGTAATGCTGTCACTGTGGGCAAGGTGACCTGAGACTGTCTGCCTTCATCCAGACACTGTTCTTCTGCCTGTGAATGTTAGAAGTGCATGTTTGTTCCTGGTGTAAAAATGTAAGTGGAATGGCAGCCTGTGTTTGACTTTGTGATGCAGTGTCATTTTCTGTAGAGTTACTAGCATGTTTTGAGGTGAGAGAGCTTGTCATTACACTGGGAGACTGCCTCCGCCATCAGCAGCAGCAGCAACACCCATTCCACTGCTGATGTCATCCATATTTATTGGTACAGCTGAACTGTTTGTTTCTGATGCTGACTCTGTAAAAGAATTCATACAACACATTAATAATACTGAAGCAGCATACCATATAGCATGCTTACATGGGGGGGGGGGGACTTACCATGAAATCTGCCTTCATTTTCATTAGCTACGGATGTACAAGGCTGACCTAATAATAATGAAGCATGATGTGTTTAACTGCAGCACTGTTTGTCACCATTCAATGTTAGACATGTAAAAGGCGTCTATTTTAAACCGACCTCCAGGAGGTAATGAATGCAGCTGCTGCTGCTGACTTTGGTTAGATCGAACAGTGTGCGCGCCATCTCTAATTATTCCTACTGCACCATCTTCTGTGTCATAGTCATTCCCAACAGATGGACAAAAGGAATTCATCATCATCTGGTCTTAACTTAATAAGATTCACCCTCCCTATAGTGGTCCTGAAAATTGCATTCTGCTTGACCTTGCTTCTAGCACCTTCTACCATATCAGTTTCCCTTTTCGTACACTGTGTTGAGATCTGTTTCTGTCTCTAGCTGCACCAATTTCAACAAATGCTTGGCTCCATGCTTGCTCATCTCAGCTTGTCTGGGCACCCCTTTACCCAACAGCAGTTTGCCGTATGTCCTAAATGTTGTCATAGGTACATGATTTTCAACATAGGTAACGTTACCATGTCTGTGTCTGGATCTCTTATTCTCCATTTGTACTACACATGGAACAAAAGTAAAAGGGCACTGTCAGACACTTGTCACAGTATGGTCTGCATGACATCAGTAGTTAAGTGTAATCCACTGGAAGGGACTCCACCAACACAACTACAGAAATGATCTAAATGAAAGATGATTTCAAAGAGCACAGCTTCAGATGTTTCAGTACAAAAATGCCGTCCTGTCTGCCATTGTTAGGTACTCTTCCATCACTGCCTTTAGTAAAACAACACTTTCACTACATGTCTGTGTTTCTCTCTTATGCACAGTAAACATTGTCAAGTTCAACAACAAGGTGTAGATTGCATGGCGAAAACAATGACGTATTGCTCACTTATTACATTTTCAATGAGCAGAAGCACATTCCCAACAACTTGCAAACAGATTTCCATAACTAAACACTCATTCAAGGTAAAAGCACAATACAATTCAAAAGGCATAGCAACTGACCTTTAAATTATTATGACAGGAACTGTTAATTACTATTACTATTTTATAAACTTTTTCTTACTTTTGGATGCCTGAGGTATCCTAAGTAATTTGCCACCTATCTCAGCTACTCGCAAATCAATATGGCGCAGCTCAACCTTGAGGTAAAATTCAGGCTGATTTATATATTTAGTATGCAAATTAAGCTAATTTACACACGTCTAAGAATCCTAGTATAACTGAAATGCGTTGTGAAGTATATCAGCATATTCTGGATATTTGCCATGTGTAGCATACTGCATGAATGACTGACAAGGTGCGGATGCACAGTGAATGTTTACAAACTCCACAGCACTCCGCATCAATGCTGAGCTGTTCGCAGACACTGGCTGCTTGGCCAAAACTAGCTAATATAGAGGTATACTGGTAAAAATTCAAAATGGAATCATCGGAATGTCAGGTTGCAATGATTTTAAAGTTAATCCCTGGCCATCCATGTCTGTATGTCACAACCTAACAAGTAATACACATTCAAAAGTCCTCACATTAGTACTGGCATTTCTTGCTCTACTACCTATTAATATAAAAAAATGAAGATAAAACAGTCATAGGTCCCACTTTAATACATGAAGCCAAATGCCGCTAAAGTCAGACATAAGAAAAAACGTAAACATTTTATGAAGAAACATTGCTGGCAACACCTAATTGATTTAGATAAAGTTAGAAATAATCCCTTATTAATTGTATGGTGTGGTAAGAGTTTCCCTTTAAGAAAAAAGGGTGTGGCAAAGCATTTTTAGTTACACCAAACCCGTCAATGTTGTCAATATTTGGTCTAATGATCACGCTAGTAAAAAGGGGTTTGGTCAAGGTGATGTCACACCCAACAGGGACTGGTTCTAACCCTGGTTAATACAGCCCTCACCGGTGATGTCATACCCAACAGGAAGTGGTTCTAACCCTGGTTAATACAGCCCTCACCAGTGATGTCATACCCAACAGGGAGTGGTTCTAACCCTGGTTAATACAGCCCTCACCGGTGATGTCATACCCAACAGGGAGTGGTTCTAACCCTGGTTAATACAGCCCTCACCGGTGATATCATACCCAACAGGGAGTGGTTCTAACCCTGGTTAATACAGCCCTCACCGGTGATGTCATACCCAACAGGGAGTGGTTCTAACCCTGGTTAATACAGCCCTCACCGGTGATGTCATACCCAACAGGGAGTGGTTCTAACCCTGGTTAATACAGCCCTCACCAGTGATGTCATACCCAACAGGGAGTGGTTCTAACCCTGGTTAATACAGCCCTCACCGGTGATGTCATACCCAACAGGGAGTGGTTCTAACCCTGGTTAATACAGCCCTCACCATACTTTCGTCATTCTGGCTCTGTCTGTTCAAATGATGGCAGCACTTGTAAAGGCACGAGACCACACTCCTGGCTGGTTTGAGAAAGAAATCTTAATCATCCTCTACCTTCTGCATGACTTGTACCTGGACAAGATCCAGGTGTGCATGTGTACCAGTACTTGGAAAAAAAAATCGATCTCTGGCAATAGTTGGATGAGCACCTGCCAACCATGACAAGAATAACTGTCACAGGTATGATGACAAACAAAAGTGTAGTGCTGACCAGCTGACTGAGTGGGTTGATTAGGTTTGGGTGAGGAGGCCACAGTGCTACAGAAAGTACAATTTTTAATCCATATATAGCTGAATATATACATCTATGGACAACAAAATACAATAGGGGGTTAAATAATTGTACAAGTACATGTGCTTCAACAGTCAGATTTCTTAACCTTCAAATATGTACTTAAGGAGACATTCTGAAATACATTAAAAATAAATACCATTCATTTAATCAGACATCCATCTGTTTATGACAGCCAGAATATACTTCTATTACCTGTTAAGAGACTTGTTGTGTCTTTCGGCTTTTCCAGATTAGGGGTCGCCACAGCGGAACTCCGGTCCGCTAATGATTGGCAGTTGATTTTTACATGCTGAGTTGCCAGCCCTAATGCACAACCTTCAACGAAGGTACGCCCATTCACGCATGTCTCCACAGAAGACACTCTAGCTGAGAATCGAACGGAACAACGTCTTGCTGTGAGGTGACAACGCTACTGCAGCACCACCACCACGGGTTAAGAGACTACAGTAATAAATAAAAAATATCGGTAAAGATTATAAAAATAGTAATCTGTACAAGTAACTATAAATGTATTAGCAATGCTCAGATATCAGTAATGCTGACTGCAGGTAATACAATTATAAAATAAAACTTGCAGTTACAGATTAGTACTAAGCAAACTGCCCTTTCGAGCCATTTTAAGCTTAGTCAATTATCCCTTGCGATACTCAAACCCTGCCCCTTGTGTTCATAAGGCAAATACCTTAACCATTAGGCCACCCTCCCTAGATGCAAGGGATTGTGTAGTATTGCACTGAAACAGTTGTAAGATCTTTTCTAACTATTACAAAAAGACATGTTCTGTGAAAGGTAATAAAATATAACTAAAAGGAATTGTTTGTTCATAAGTATTTCTTGCTGCATGCACAGCATAGCTGAAATGGCACTCTCCACACCCTACTCAGACTGACTGGAGAGGGGATTGAGGTGCCTTTCCTTTAAAAATGAGCAGCAAATACCCTTTCAGAGAACAAGCTGTTTAACTTCATTGTTGTACATTAGACAAAGTCCTGCATTAAAGGAAATTCACACTTCCTTGAATAGTAACATTTCAGCATTTGCAATTCAGGTTTTCCACAGAGTGTTACATGCATTTCATAAAACAAAAGACAGACCTGCCTTCATACTTATTCAGAACCCTACACAATGCTATATGTTTCACTACTGAATTAATAATATACATGCACAGATGCAATCAACAGTTACAATCTAACAGGACAAGACAAACAGAAAATGATTACAGGGAAGATGACGTGTGTACATGGAATACAGTCAAATACAAATAACCAAGATTACCCTTCTCTCTTTTACTTGTAGCTGAGGAAGACGTACAAGGTAATTCCCCAAAAGAAATGAGAAGAACTAAGAGACTGGCGGAATCTTCTGGTAAGAATAGGAGGTGTAGAAATTATTACACACTGTTCGGGTAGTAGCATAAACAGTAATACAGCAAACAACTGCTGCTATAACTTTGCAGCTGGAAGAAATTCAAAGGAAGACAGGAACAGATCATGGAAAATGTGCTATACTGTCATTTGTAAGCATGATTAACTACAGCAATTAATAGTTCCTTTCATGTTTGATGACTGGATACTCTAAAATGTATTTGAAAATCATGGAATCGAAACACAAAACCACTCCAACAAAAAAAATCAATTCCATTTCAGTTTCTTAAAAGTTTGAATAAGCACTAGCTTTATACATTTGCCAAGATGCATAAGCACTTCCCCAAATAACTACCCCAAGTGTACGCATAAGCACTTCCCCAAATAACTCCCACTAAGAGTACGCAAAAGCACTTCCCCAAATAACTACCCCCAAGCCTACACATAAGCACTTGACAAAATAACTACCCCCTAGTGTACGCATAATCACTTCCCCAAATAACTCCCTCTAAGTGTACAAATAAGCACTCCCCCAAATATCTACCCCCAAGCATACGCAGAAGCACTTCCCCAAATAATTACCCCCAAGTATAAGCATAAGAACTTCCCCAAATAACTACCCCCAGGTGTACACATAAGCACTTTCCCAAATAACTACCCCCAAGTGTACGCATAAGCACTTCCCCAAATAACTACCCCCAGGTGCATGCATAAGCACTTCCCCAAATCAGTACTTGCAAGTGTATGCATAAGCACTTCCCCAAATCATTAACTGCAGGTGTATGCATAAGCACTTCCCCAAATCACTACCTGCAGGTATATGCATAAGCACTTTGCCAAATAACTACCCCCAGGTGTAGGCATATGCACTTTCCATATACAACTATGCTTCAATAAATATATTTTTCTCAGTGTTTTTTTTTTTGACTTGATAGCTCAAAACAACAACATTGTAAAGATTTATAGTGCTTTTTCTGCTTTGTCAGTCTCTCCCTACCAGTTTTTTTTCTCTATTTATTATTTTGCTTATGTGTTTTTTTTGTTTTATTGTTTTGCTTCTATCCCATTACATTTTTCTTTTATCCAGATTCAAATCTCTCAAGATCAGACCAGGTGCATACCTCCTGGGCTAGGAACAGATCACCCTTTGCCCATCTGGGGCTGTCCTTGCAAGGTCAGAGTGGAGGCACTGATCCTGCAGGCACTCTGGCATGTGGCAGCCTGGGAAACCTCAATGAATATGGGATTCTGAGTTTGGCTGGGGATGTACTGGAAGAGCTAGTGGGCAGGAGAATTATGGCAGTCTAAGCCCCTCTTCAGTGTACAAAAACCACCCTCACCCAGTTGGTGCTGACCACTGTGCCAACACAGGCCCCTACACCCTCAACATCGGGAACTTCCACTGCAATATCTGGCAGTGGATATGTTTGAGGCACTGTGGACTGGGTACACACTTGGGACCTTCTCATCATTTCTTCCCTTGCTATTTTCTCTATACCCATTCCCTATTTCCCACCCACACTACCCTCTTACAAAAAAATAAATAAATAAACTTTTGAAAAATAGGAGCATTTATCCCCTAACAAAAACAGTGACCCTCCTCTCCTACAGCCTCCAGCTCAAACATTCCTGATGTTTCCCTTGTGTGTTCCCCCCATTTGTTTGTCTACTCTTTTTTATCGTTTCTATCTATTTTTTTAATGACACCATCAGGATGTCTGCAAAAGGATACCCCTATATGAAGCTGTTCTGACCGCATTACTTAAAAAAAGTTTTAGCTGCTGCGCAGTCTGCAGCTTTGCTATAATGCTTTAAGTGTGACTGCACTCAGCTGTACTTCACCGCAATATGCCAAGCCACATACAATTGACGATATTGTGAAATCGCACTTATTAGCAGATATGAAAAGGCGTCCTTCACACAATATACACATTTAGAAAAAAGTGTGTGATTATAAAAATTGATTCACATTTCCATATTCAATGCAACTACATTATGATGACCTGATTTGCATTTTGGCATAGTGTCACAATCCATGGATTTGTGCTACCCACTTGTCCTGGACTATGAATACCAACCTAATATTTTTTATAACAAACTTGATGGATCTTCTAAATTCTGTATACAGGTAAGCATTTAATAGCATCATTGCCATGTACTATTATTATAGCACATTGTAAAATATGCTAATTCATCTAGTTGGCTATAAGGCATGTTTAAGCAACAATATATTGTCCTTTCTTACTTCTACATGAATGAAACGGATATTTTTAGAAAGTAATTGTATGTTACAAAGCATGTCAAATGTTCTCACCAAGATGGGAGATAAGTTTATATTTAAGCAAACTGAGAATCTTTAATCGTACGGTTGACATTTAGAAAATTAAACGTTACTCAAATGACTTTGAAAGAGAATCAGGGAGCACTAAACACGTTTTTTTCCTTGCGCATGCAAGAGCTAGGTACTACGCAAAATTATAGACCACATAATTATTTTCCAAACTTCAGTGTTAATAGCAAACATTTTCACATCTAGAATACAGACTAGTATATCTCCCTTTATAACGCAATGATCAAAATCAATATTTATGAAACAAGCCTGTGCTTGTTCAGTGCAACAATTCATGTTTTCCTGCATAGCTGTCCACTTCATGAACTTTTACAAAGCACATACTAGTCATACAGCATACATTTCATGTAGAATTTTCCAGTATATTCATGCCATCATCTTCTTCATATTGCATGCATAAACAGGGGCTTTGGTTCACTTATATCTAACTTTTGTTAATATCCATCCTCTAGTTGTCTAGTGACATTAATAGCTCTCAAGTTTAACTTTCTGTTCAACCTTTCTGTTTCACCTGCAGTTGTGATATTCCCATTTGCAATTCATGTGTCTTGCAATCTGCATTTTTCTATTCTAGAAAGTCATCAGAATGGAAAGGAAAGACAGTTTACACTTAGCTTTCTTTTCTTGTACGCATTTATTGCATGTGCAAATCCTAGTCAATTGTTTAGCTTAACTTAACAGGCTGCCACAGTTTGAAAGTTTTTTCTTTTTTCTCATATACAGTATCAGGAATTATTTAATAATCATGTTAGTTTTTTAATTTTAGATTCCACTTCTAGCAGAGACAGATGTTTTACTACAGCTATCCCCAGTACTTCCTTTGCATATCCAGTCTTTTCAATTAAGTTGTTTTTCACACGTTATTAAATATTTCTCTCTCTTACTTTTTGTAACCTAATCTTCTTCTTCTTCTTTTGGTTTTTCCCGGTTAGGGGTCGCCACAGTGGATCGCCTGTCCGCTCATGATTGGCAGTGGAGTTTTACAGTGTCGAGTTGCCAGCCCGGTGCCCAACCTTCCATAGAAGGCACACACACGCACTCACACCTAGGGCCAATTTAGAGTGTCCAATCCACCTGCAGCATGTCTTTGGGATGTGGGAGGAAACTGGAGCACCCGGAGAAAACCAATGCGACCACAGGGAGGACATGCAGACTCCACACAGAAGACACCCCAGCCGAGGATCGAACCGGAGAACCTCTTGCTGTGAGGCGACAATGCTAAACTTTCTGTAACCTAATATAGTCTTAAATTTCACTTTCTTGGCTTTCTCTCAGTTTTAATGTGATATTGCTCAACCTGCTTTTCCATATCAACATATCAACAGCCTTGTCTTAAATCTCACAACTGTTGCTCTTGCCAGAATTTCACTTCATATCCAGTTTAACACTGTTTTGATATAGACTTCATACAATGCAATCAGGCTGCTAAACTCAATTTGACAAACTCTAGATCATTTGCAACCTCTGCCACATTCAGTCACAACACAATTTGCTTTGCTATCCACAAGATATGATCAGCCCTCTGTTTTCTTAGACTAAGATTTTCATAACTCAGATTCCATCACACCATCCATTTCTTCTATTGCATTCTGATAGTTGACATCCTCACAATTTTCTTAAACTCACAGATTTTTGTCTTTTACTAAAATGAATTACCTAAACAAAAACCTTCCAAAGACTGCTGGATAAAAATAAAAATCCTTTAATGGATGAATGTCCAGGATGCAAAACCACTGTAAAAATCACTGTTGAGTGATATCGTATACCCTCTTTGGTGAACTTCTTCAGAACAATTTAAAAACAATTTATATGCACTTAAATACCTACACAACATAAATGCCAGTTTAACAATTACACAATCATTTAAAATTGAAATATTTGTATTTGACTCTATACAGAAAGATATGCAAGGTAAAGTGACAGATGATAATTTAAATATCAAGAAAACTAGATGGCAAATCAGATTGAGAACAACAGTATATCCTGGTTTAAATGATAGTTGCTCTATTGTACCGTTGTTAAAGATGAAACACTATGTAATATAATGAGAGAGCACGCTCCTTTACATTTTAAATGATTGTGTAATTGTTAAATTGGCATTTATGTTGTGTAGGTATTTAAGTGTATATAGATTGTTTTTAAATTGTTCTGAAGAAGTTCACTAAAGAGGGTGTACGAAAGTGCTCAACAGTGATTTTTACAGTGGTTTTGTATCCTGGACATTCATCCATTAAAGGATTTTTATTTTTATCCAGCAGTCTTCGGAAGGTTTTTGTTCTGGTTCCACGTTTGTGATTTTACATTTTGAATTACCTAAACAGTTAACCAACTTAAAAAAAAAAAAGCACAACACTTTCCTGTTGATGCACTTTTATCCATTACAACCACTACTGTTTTGATAAATATTTGGCATCACAGTGGTGCAGCGGTTAGTGTTGTCACCGTAAAGCAAGAGGTTTACAGATTCAATTCTTAGGTCGAGTACCTTCTG
>NC_056746.1:77332973-77372973 GCF_019279795.1 Protopterus annectens
TATGAATAGAGTGGGACCAGATCTGTGTATTAAACAGAGCAGTTCTAAGTAACAAAGATGACAGCTCTACATTTACTGCAGTCTCAGCAAAAAATGCTACTGATATGCTGGTGACCTGATCTTCTGTAACTCATACTCCTCTTCCAATAAATCTAATATGCAGAATTTTCATCACATTCTCTGCATCTTACATCCACAGTTAAAAGAAAAATAGCTAAATGTGAATACCAAAAAAGTAAGTTTACACTAACCTAAAACTAAATTAACTATCACTGATTTTTTACATTAACTACTTTATCAGAAGTGTGTTCTCCTTCCAATAACTAATGATCCATCTTTTAATTTGTCCTTCCAAGTCTTCAATGAAAAAGGGAAAATGAGCTGTACCCCGGGTACAGTAAAACCTCCCAAAACACCCAGTGAAGGAAGTAGGGGTATAGGAAAAGTACCCTTCAACATCAAACATCTTACAGCCCACACCTACTAGCATACACCTGAAAGAATAAAAGATAACCTTCCACACTTTAATGACATTTGCCAATTCATATTCCTTTGTCAAACAGAAAACATTTTGTCGAAGGTTTATAAGTTCTTTGTAGGTTATTTATCTGTGAGGATCATAAGAAGCCTAGCCTTGCATTCCCATGGTAATTAGTAGTTCTTATATTTTGCACTGTAAATAGGAATCAGGTTTCCTGTAAAAGAAAATTTAGATCTCCTTGTCTTTACCCACGTGATACAACCTCCCAGTGGGCAGGTTGCAATTGGCTAGTTGTGAAAAATACCCTATATGAACCCTGCTTACAATCCAACCAAGCTGTACAACAAGTTCCCTAGCTTCCACTGACAAATGCCATCTCAAGTTTGGAACCCTCCTTATGGGATTCACTTCTTGCTGAAATCTATAACGTATGTGACTACAATACTTTAGACAAAACATATTAAAAACTCTTTTGAAAAAGGTGCTATATGCTGCTGTCTCACAAAGCTCCCCCTATAAACTAAATATACATACTGCTTATCTAATCTCTTCAACAGAAACTTCATACTCTCAGCAGTGTCTCGTTCAAACAGGGTTGCACACTCACCTTTGATGGAAAAGGCTATGGGTTTGATTCCCACACCGGGTAGATATACTGCTGACATTGGAGTACAGCTTTGGGGGTTACTGCATTCTCAAATGTGATGTCCTTCAAATGAGACATTAAACTAATGCCCATCTGCTTGAGTTAGTAGTAGCTCAGATGAATGTAAAAGATTCCACGGCACCTACTGAAAAGAATAAGGGAAGTGTCCTGATGCCCTGGCCAAATTTCCACTAGGAGTGTAAATGATTCCTCTCCCATGCAAAGATGTTATTAGCCTAGTAGAACTAACCCTGTTAAGAAAGGATATATAAAAATTAATCTTAGCTGATAATTTGTTTTTCAAAATATACTATTGTAAATATGTTTATAGCCTGCTTGCTTATAAAATGTTTATATTTAAGTTCTATTGCATTCTGAATATTTTGCATATATATAATTATGTCTCTTGTGATAAAAGTGGATACATATTTAAACAATTTGTATGTTTGTTAAATATTCTACATTTGACATAAATGCCATTATCCATGTTGTTAGAATCTTTTACTTTCAGGTTGTATCTGAAATTGGTCAATTTGGAAATATGGAGTCCATCTACTACTCTGTTAAACAATCTGAAATAATTAGCACAAACACAATGAATACCGCTGCTACCAGGGCAAATGGTTCACTCAACAATTGACAAAGATGTATCCACTCAAAAGATAATATGAGAAGAACCAATGCACGGTCCAGCCTCAAAAAAGAAACAAAAATCAAGCAAACTCTTTGATAAAATAAAACTTTAATAAAATAAGTGAACACTTTCGCAATATGACTTATTGTTCGTCAGACTATCATTGACTGACAAGATACCACACTATATAAATCTAATTTGACCAGTCAATGCTAATAACCTAGATCCAACCCCCCAATCAAAAATCATGACGTAAACATAATAAAACAAGTGACATCATTATAAAACAATTCTCATTAAAATAAATGGATAAATAAAAATGCAGTTAAAAAATAAGTGACCCTAACGTAGCCCTCTCAATTTCAAAAATGGTGTCAGTGATACTCAGCTTCAGTAAAGGTTCTTATATCACCTTTCTGATCACTTTTTTTAACAACATCCACTGCCATAAACTTGAATGCCTGGTCACTACCCATATGTTTTACATGTTTTGCCAGGGCATTATTGGGTGATGAAATCCTAATGTGATAAATATGTTCTTTAATCCGCTGCCTCAATGCTCTGTCCATTTTATCTAAACAGAATGCACTGCAAAGCTGGCAATCCGCTAAATAAACAACATGATTAGTATTACAATTCGCCTCAACTCTAAATCGAAACAACTTTTCAGGATGTAAAAATTCAGAGTTTTTGATAATATAAGAACAATAATTACAGGACAAGCATGGTCTAGTGCTTATAAGTTGCCGTCCTCCACTAGCTTCAAGTGTTTTCAGGTAACATAACATCCTGCAAAGTGTCTTTTTATTTTTAAACCAGAGCTTAGGATTATCCCCATCTAAGTTCCTAACCATAGGCTCTATTGTTAAAAGAGACCAAAGTTTCTTGATGACATCTAAAATATCCTTACAATTACTACTAAAGTATATGGGTACTCCTACTACATCAATATTATTATGTTCAACAACTCTACTGTAGTCTACCCTCTCAGAAAAGTAGGGTTTACCAGAATTGTTTCTCAATAATATAACCTCGTTCAAAAATGTGGTGACTTCTTTATCATTATAGCCTCTGTCCCAAAACCTAACCCTCAAATTAGCTGGTTCCCTGGTAAAATCAGTATCGCTCAGAAAGAGCCTGGAGGCCCGCAGCCCTTGGCCTTTAACTAGGGTGACTTCAAAACATTTGTCTCATTCCAGATATTTTCTGAACAAAACATTTTTCACTCATTTCAAGCCTTTCAAAGTAGCACTTGCTATCTAAACAGAACAAATATATATTGTTTTGCAATAGTGACCTCGTTGAAGTGCAACATGGAAGAAGCAAGAGTGAACTAGTTCTCAAATTCTAATGTGATAACTTGAAAAGATTTCTAGTCAGGTAAGGGACATTGGCACTTAATATGAAATCCTCATATATCCAAGTTTCCAGGGCTACATTAGCTTAATGTCTTTCAACCTAAACTTATTCAAGTAAAGGTTTTGCCAGGATGGCATGATTAACAAATATACAGTGATAGAATTGATTAACTGATTGTTTTGTCCCATCATTTCTTGATAGTGCAAAAAAAAAAATAAATAAGTTCTAGCAAATCTCCAGATTTAGTAGTACTATCTCAAGATGCAGTCATCAGTAAATGTTATTAGCAGCACAAATTAAACCTAATATTAGAGAATAATATATTAAATAATTATGTTATGCAGTATCATAAGGCATGTAGAGAGCCCCATTGCATATCATATCTCTGAAATAATGACAGTTACTAACGCAGCATGAGATAAATTCCATAAGTGCCACTGTGATATACATTTTGAAAAAGAAAAATGAGGGGATGGATAAAGCTGACGCACTCAGTTAATTATAAAACACAACTTGTAGTGCCTCCTCAGCATAAATGCCTTCAAAGGAGGTTACAAAGTTACAAACTATAACACACTGACACACACACACACACACACACACACACACACACACACACACACACACACACACACACAGTCTCACACACACACACACACACACACACACACACACACACACACACACACACACACACACACACACACACACACACACACACACAGACACACACACACACACACACACACACACACACACACACACACACACACACACACCCAACAATAATAAAAAAATTCCAAAAATTAAGCAATTAGATATTTACAATTATACAATGACTCCCTATTAATATTCAAAAACATGCAAGCTGATTGGCCAGCCCAATTAGCATGCCCATTGCAAATCCCACAATATACCAATGGAAAAAGGTCCGGTCACCAGGACTTTTTTCTGTTGGTATAAAGTGCCCCAAAACCTTTTTTTCTACAATTAAAATAAAAAAGAAAACGGAGAAACGGAGACTTCCTTTTCTCTGTTGCTTCCACTTCAAAGCATTGATGTACTGGGTATGTGTGGAAACACAAGTCCCATACGCATGCACAGTACATCAAAACAAAGAAGCAGTATACCACAACTGGCAGAAGAACAGTAATCCGCCATTATACAAAGACATTATTTAAGAAAAGTAAGTATTTTTTTTTCTTAAATAATATCATTGTATAGTAGCAATAACTGACTCTATGGTTGTGGTATATTGAAGATTTACCCACAGTTGCCTTTGTTTAATCACAAGGGCGAAGGCCTCATGATTAAACCACATCAACCGTGGGTAAATCTTCAATATACCACACCACATTATCGGTTATTGCTTAATTAATTTAACTTTTTGTAACAGTTGCGCTGATATAAAGTCTCTCCATTTTGGAGCATTAATGCAGTTATGTAAAAACATGTCATGTATATTAACACCTATGAAATAATTGCTGTTTTAGGTTCTACACACTGAGTGCAGAAAGCATCTAAAAATATCAAACAAAACAAAGTATACAAACTACAGCATGAAGACTTACCATGCTTTATTAATTCTGCTTCTTTCGTTGTACATACAGCATAACACAGCCGCTGTTTATGTCCCTTTTTCCAATAAGATTTCTGTTTCTGTCTTACACATATATATAGAAGCTGCTGTTGGGATTCATTACTAGGTTTGTAAAGAAATATTGTAGATGATCTGTGTGTGTCTCTATAACGTCATTCCAGTGTCAACATTTTAAGCATTATAAAATAAGTATCAAACCTGCTTTTTATTTATTTAAGGTAAAGCCACTGGCAGCTTGGATCTGTACCATTATTCAGGCATATACACAATTGTTCTGTGAGACCTTGTACTCAAGTAACTAAAGAAATAAATATTTATCTGAATTTCTGATTTTAACTCTACCATGGAGCAGTTGGATAAAAGTGAAAAAACTGAAATTAGAATTTGTTTGAGAGATTTGCAAATAAATATATAGACAGATAAATACTATAACTTTGAGTATGTTGTTTTATTACATGTGTGCAGCTGTTGACTGAGTAATCAGTCCTGAAAAAAAAATAGGAGCAGAGCATTTCCAGTTTTGGCACTGAGCTGGACAAACCAGATTATGCAACATTTTCTAGCCCAAACACTCAACAGCTTTGCATTACATAGAATCATGGGACTTATATACAACCACTCCAGTGTACTGGCCACATTGCATCACATGGAATCATGAGAACTATATACAACCACTCCAGTGTACTGGCCACATTGCATCATATGGAATCATGGGAACTATATACAACCACTCCAGTGTACTGGCCACATTGCATCACGTTCAATCATGGGAACTATATACAACCACTCCAGTGTACTGGCCACATCCCTTCTGGGTCTGTGGAAGATATACATTCACCAGAATGGCAGAGTCCTATGACAGCCTCACATAGATGGGTAAGCATGACTGGTTCGTATGTAGCAAAGTAACAGGCCTAATAGGTTCATAGGTAGGTACTAGGCTATTAGCCCTAGGGCCTATATAAGCCTAGCCAAAAAGGTACCCTGGCTTTTGCCACCCAAGAAAATTATTTTCCTGTGCCCCTGTCAAGCAGAGCCACAGAAGTGATCCCCAGGGTGAATTTCCTATCTTATGTGCAACAGCTCTGGGTTTGACAAAGCTTTGTATGTTAGGCAGAAATTCCCACTGAGTAGGCGATATGCGACGGAGTAAAGCTGGTGTTTTTTGAGACGGTTTGCGTAGGGCATCTGTTTGTGGCCAGTAATCCTCTTTGTGAGGTATTTCTGTGGCCTTTCCAGTTTTTTTAGATGTTTTGTGAGGTACATACCAAAATGGGCAATGTATTCTATAATGGGTCTAATGAGTGACAAGTAGAGGGGAACAATGACCTCTTTTTTCCTGGATGAGAAACCTTTTGTGATGAGGTGTAGAAGGATTTCAGAACTACTGTGGTGATGTGATTATCAAAGGAGAGACTACTGCCCACCTGTGTCCCAAGGTCTCTTATCACACTTTTAGTGTTAAGTAGACTACCACCTATGTGGTAGTTCATGGGTACAGAGTTTTTACCAAAAGGGTTGACATGCACTTTTTGGCATTGAGGCCATGGCTTTGACACCAGGCATCTGTCTCAGTGAGGCCCTTATGTAGGATGTCCACATCATTAGGAGTTTCAATTATGGCTCCTAGTTTGTCGTCATCTGCGAACTTCATTTGCCAAAGACCTTCTGTGTTAGCCTGTACTTCAGAGAAGTAGATACCAAACAGGACAGGACCCAGGACTGAACCCTGTGGTACTCCACTTGTCACTGGTCTGAAGTCAGATTTGGAGTCTGCTACTTTCACAGTGTGCATTCTGTCAGTGAGCCAGTTGGCAACCCATCTTGTGACATAGGGATTTATACCTTGTATAGTGAGTTTATCTATAATTCCAGAGTGGGGGATGGTGTCGAAAGCTTTGCTGAGATCTAGATAGGCTGTGTGAACCACCCTACCCTCATCAACATCTTTGGTGACCACTTCAAAGAAGTCTATCAGGTTTAGGAGACATGATCTGCCTTTTACAAACCCGAGCTGGGTGGGGTCCTGAGTTTGGTGATTACCAATGTCATTATTTATAAGTTCCTTGATGATACATTCCATAGCCTTGCAGACCAGGCTTGTCAAACTATTGGGGTGGTAGTTCCCAGGGTCCATGGTGGCTCCCCCTTTGTGGAGTGGGATGACCGTCACTGTGCGCCATTCAGTGGGCACAAAGCCTGAGGTAAGGCTATGATTGAACATGGTACTTAGATGGGGTGCCAGTTCGTTCTGTTGTTCATGTAGAATGCAGCCTGGGATGTTGTCAGGTCCCATGGATGCTGTGTTCTTGGCTTTGGAGAGTGTGGTTTTTACCTGTGCAGTCATGATTACAGGAACTTTGCATTCTTCTGGTATAGAGATGGGCCCTTTAGGGGGTGAGAGGGGGATAAAGTTAGCACTGAACCTGTTTGCCAGGATGTTGGCAATATCAGTTGGTTCTGTATATTTAGTGCCATTGTGCTGTAACTCAGAGCAGATCTGAGTGTTGCCATTGAGATTCTTGACATAGTTATATAATGTGTTGTGGTTGTCTTTAGAATCGGTGGTGGTTTTGTTTTCATAACTAGCTTTGGAGGATTTTATCAGGGATCTCCGCTTCTTACTGAGGCTGACGAGTTTGTTCCTCCAATCATGGGATTTTACTCTTTTTTTCTTCCTTCTGTTCTACGGTTTGTTTATGGCAGAGGACCACCAGATCGGCTTCCTTTTTTTGGAGGATAGCATCTTGATTCTGTTAGGGATTGCACGATCCAGGCCCTCGTGTAAGTGCTTATAAAGTGCATTTGTGTAAGATTCAGCAGTCATACCTCTATTGTCCATCTGCATGGGTGTTATGAAGTTTGCCACTTCTGTCTTAAGAAGCGTGAAGTTGGCTTTGGAGAAATTTTTTATGGTGGTTTCCCTAATGGTGGGTGAGGAGGTGTGGTTGTCTAGGGTGATTAGCTTGTGGTCAGATCTGACCAACGAGAAACTGACCTCTGATGTGGAACACCCATTGCCTATGTTGGTAATGACCAGGTCTAGGATATTGCTGCCCCTGGTGGGGGTGTAGATAAGTTGATCCAAGGCATTGGGATTTATGAATTCCAGAAAACATTGAGCAAAAGAGTTGGTACATGAGTAGTTCTCCCAGTTAATGGTGGGGTAGTTGAAATCTCCCATTATTAGGGTGTTAGGCTGTACCCTAATATTTTTCAGTGTATCAAGAAATGAGTATTGGGAATGCTGGGGCATAGTGTGGGATCTGTAGCAAACTATAATTTGGATTGCGGTCTTGCCCATAGTTAGTTGCACTTGGATAATCTTGGATGCATTATGCTGAGCAACAAGCCTGGAGGTGTCGATGTCCTTAATGAATATGGACATGCCTCTGCCTTTAGTGTTTCAGTCCAGGTTAGGTGTCTGAAAGGTGTGGTATGAATTATAGTCTGGTAATGCAGAGGTACTCTCTGGAGCCTTGAACCAGGTCTCTGTCACTGCACAGATGTCGATGTTCTCCATTTTAAGGAGTGCCTCGAGTATGTGTATTTTGAGGTTTAGAATTCTAGCACTGAGTAGACAGATACTGGATCCTCTTAGAATTATACCAGAAGCTTAGCCAATTGTTGAAGTCAATCATTTTGTCCTTGTATTGTGGTATCATTCTGGGTGATGGCAGGATGCTACTCAGGGCTAGGGTCATACCTATCTGGGCTACAAGATTGGAAAGCTCCTCCATGTCTCTTTTTATGTAGTCCATGGAGGTATATCTCAGGTCATTCATACCAACATGGACAATGACAGAGTCATATTTGTACTTGTTGTGGAGTGACCTGAGTGCATGTGTTATGTGGCAGATCCTGGCACCCAACAGGCAGCTGATACTAACTTTCTCCTTGTTTAGCCTGGTGAGTAGAACATCAGTGTGCTTGACTGTACAGTCACCTATGACTAGAGTGTTGGGTACGTTGTTATGCCTTATCAGCTGTGGTTGAGTGGCACACTGAGTTTGTGGGTTAGGTGTCTTTTGGGTTGTGTTGGGGGTGGTGGTTGTTTGTTTCTGATTTGGAGGTCCCTGTTGCTTGGGCAGATTTTTATTGAGAGCCTCCGCGAATGTAGGTGTGTGCTTTGTGATTTTATGTGTGTGTTTTGGTGGTGTAGGTTTTGAGGGACTATGTGATGAGTGTGGTGCGGTGCAAGTGTTTACCGTCTCCTCTTGACTGTCTAGTCCAGTCTTGCGTGAAGAGAGCTTTGCTTCCAGTTTGGCTATGTAAGTGCATCTCTCACAGGTTGTAGTGTTGGGTGGTAGGGGGAGAGAGTCATCTGTGTACATGAAGCAATTGCTGCATTGCCCCAAGATATCCAGATTCATCAGGTAGACAGGAGAAAACACTGGGAGCTGACCATTAGACATGCCTGGATAGGTGCTTATTTATTAAGTACTAAAACCTGTTTTCCACTAGACAAGTGAGTAAAGTTGAGTGCTGTAGTAATTTGTAGCTTATTTAGTGCCTACAACAAGTTCTGAACAAGTGCTGAGCTCAAAGAAACAGATTTGATTACTAAAACTAAAACTGTCTAGTTCTAAGGGAAAATTCGAAGAGCAGACTTTATAGCGCCGGGAATACTTTAACCCTAGCTAAGCGGCAATGCATAAAGTGTTTTTTTTTTTTTTAGATAAGCTACCTAGTGCTTACCACTCCCACTGATAAGATAGAATCCTTCCCTCCAACACAGAAAGGCTTGTGGTCTCAGAAATTTGCAAACAGTCCTGAACACAGCAAATCTGTATCTGGACTAGACTACTTACAGGAAAGGCAGGAAACAAGCTTAGAAATTTTTTTTTTGGTAAAGTGGAAAGGGAGAAAGGAGGAGCAGAAGATAATTCAAGGTTAAGAAACTAAGTGGGTTGGCCTTCACAGATGTTCTCCCTGTATTAGGTAGAATGAAGTAATGACACTAGACTGGGAGGAGTGTCCCAGATCAAATTTACAGTAGGGGTGGGCAACTGCAAAGCCACCAAGAATAAGAACAGGATACCAATAGGGAGGGAGGGTGACAAACAAAAATCAGAACAAACAAACCCAAACAGATGCTTAACAATTGTAGAAAATTTCTAGTTAATACCTCACACACAGTAATTCAACAGAATCTGGTAGAGAAATATGGGGAAAGGGGGTGGAGGAAAGAAGACAAGTGAAGGAAATTTGACAGTGGATAAAATAGAAGAAGATCTCTGGAATTATGTGTATCTCAATCTCTAATAGAAAATATAAGGAAAGCAGTGGTAAAACTGAGGTATTAGTAGGGAAGATAGACCATAGTTTGGTTGAAGGTTGCTTTTAGTAGAAAATGTGGGCAGCTGCTATGAAGACTAGCATATCTGGACTCATGAAGACTGTGTAATGTCATTTTCCACAGTCGTTTCATGTTTTAGTGTAGGGACCCAGCAGCAGATGAGTTGTATATCGGGTGAAGTACTGAGGATCGAATCAAACATCTAGGGGAAAATGGTAGAAGTGAGTTGAAGCTTTTGACTGTTTTATGAGGAGAGTATGTTGGAAATGGAGGAGAGAGAATGGAACTGTTAAGGGTGTTGGACGGATGTGCAAACGATAAACAGCAACATTTTGGAAAGGAGATATGAGGGTATTGGGGGAAGTAGAAACCTAGAGATTACATTAAGAAAGTTTGGCTAGCCAATGAAAGAATTGGGGTTTGAGGTAGATATTAAACAAATGAGAGATAAAACAGTAGACAAGGATGAAAATGAGGTGACTACAAGGGAAGTATTGAATATAGATATGGCAGGGGTAAGACCCATTTGAGAAATTTCTGAACAGAGGTAGTTTTGAAAAATATACTGAAAGAGCAGAATTTATAAATCTTGGTTCTTCACTGCCTATGTAGAAAACAGAGATGAATAAGAGACTACATGGAATTATCCTGTGTTCTGAGAAACAGAAGGGAGATAAAAGCTATATTCTTTAGAAAGGTAGGAGGGAGATAAAACTGAACTGTGACAAATCATATTTGTATGTAAAGTCGATGCTGTATGGTGAATATTTATATACAGGAATGATGTATAGTATCATATGAACCGTATGGTTTCTTGACATGTATTGCTTGTGCTATGACTTATGTATAAAATGCTTTTTCACAAAACAAAGAAAATAGTTCAGAAGCAAATTTTCTGCTACCACATATTAAATTACTGCATTAACTTACTGTTTGGTAGTTTGTAAAAGTCTTTGTAAACTAATGAAAGAATCAGTAATACTTCAATCGCTGACTTACTTAAATGTTATATTATTATAGAAATATTACATTGAGTCACATGACTTTTTCAAAGTGGGAACCTAGAAAATCAAAGTCAAAGGTAGTATATATATATATATATATATATATATATATATATATATATATATATATATATAAATGAAGTAATTATTAATACAGTATTTCTTTTCAACTCTTACATTTTCTTAGATAGGATTATCCTCTGAGTATATGTCTCTGGGTGCTTCATTGTTGCATGTCCTTATGATGTATCATTACAATTGGTTTGGCACAAAGAATTAAGTCAATCAGCTGTATATGTATTTCATCCAGTAGTCCTTGATTTGACCCTCACAGTGTCCATTTGTCTACTTTCACTTTGATTAAGTCACTTAACCAGACACTGCCCTAGGTCACCTCTAAAAGAGGCATTTGTGCCTTCTGTATTTACTCAGTTAATACATAAAAGAGAAATTCTGCAACTCAGTGTTATGGGGGACCCAAATTCAGATTATGACAGTCTGTCCAACTTTGAAAAGTTAAACTTTGAAATATAGTACAGTTCTTGGTAATAACATATGATTATCAGTTCAAATTCAATGCAGTCAGGCAAGAATTTTGTAAAGGGAAATGTAATAGTTACTAATTGTCCTGACTAATAATGTACTACAAAAACTAAAGTAGGTGTGATGATATTTATTATTTATTTATTTTTTTACATTTGTTGACTGAGAGAGTCCAACTGGATACATGTCCATTTTCAGCAGAGACCCGGGGAGAAAAGCTCCACAGATTAAGAACAAACATCTATGAGATTTCTACATGGCAAGCGAGTATTCATAGAAAAACACGTGATTTAACAAGATTCCATAGTTTTAAAGTTACAAAGTACAATATTCATTGATATACAAATAGACCGCATGAAGTAAGAGTGCTGGTAAGTTTGAGCATTCCAAAAACAAAGCATCAGTATACAAAACAGCAAGCACTCTGTTAAATGAAAGATCCAAGCAAATTATGGAATTAGTTTTTGTATGCTAAAACAAATAATAGCTAACAGGTATATTTTATTGAAGAAGCACATTGCCTAGCATCTGTCTGCTAGATCTAACTGTTATCACTAGCATTGCGAGTCAGAGACATACATGGTGATACAATTAGGAAGTGTTAAAAAAGTGAGGCACTGACCACTGCTAGCTAAAAGTGAATAAGCATAACCTAGTATAATCAACAGATTTGCATAGACCATGAAGGGTAATAGAAAACAGGTCCCTGTTATTGCACCCTTACAGACATATACGTTGCTTGTTTACAAATGACATTTAATTTTATTTTACAGATATCACAGCAAGAAGTTCTCCCGTTCGATTCTCGGCTGGAGCGCCTTCTGTGTGGAGTCTGCATGTCCTCCATGCGGTCGAGTGGCATTCAAAAGACATGCGTATATGGGTGTGCCTTAGTTGAAGGTTGGATGTTGAGCTGGCACCTCGGCACCATAAAAATTTACTGCCAATCATTAGTGGACCGGAGTTCTGCTGTGGTGACCCCTAACTGGGAAAAGCCGAAAGAAGAACAAGAAGAAAAACCTGAAATACCCTTGAAAAGTATTTCTGAACAGGACTACTAAAGCGTCTTCCACAATCTGATAACCACTGTATGAAGGGTAAAGAGTTGAGTTTTACTTGTCAGTGATTACACGCAACAGGGTAACCGAATGTTTGATACTCACTGTATGTTTACAAAATAAATATAAAAGGTAACCATATTAGATGGAACCTGCATGAGTGAGTCCCAAAACACTGAGACTGAAAGCGTGAAAAAAACAGACTTCTATATACCAAGTCTGAGGTGGCTATTTCTCAGAATATTCTTTTTTCTCTGAGGTATAGTTATCTTGGAATTGGGATATGTAAGTTCTAATCAAGTTATAATAAGAAAATGATGTTCGGGATTTGCTTTTCTCCTGCACTTTCAGTCTTTTTTCAGTCTGCCAGCACTCAGATATGAACATTTCAATAGGGAGCCTAAATGAAATGCATTATATTATATTGTGTTATATTATATACACCACTGCGATGATATAATTACTGAACAAGTACCCCATGATATATTTGTAGTATGTTTATATAGTGGGATTTAGTAATTTTGCATCTTAGGTATTGTGGATTCACTGATTTAGATTAGAAATCCCAAAGATACAGCAAAGTATGTGAAATTATAATATTTCATGTAGTTCTTTCAAATCAGACTATATATATAAACAAACCCATGCTGTGCACTCTGTTGGAGAATATGAATTATTAATATCCAGATGCACTAGTACATTATTTTAAATACAGGTCTCCAATTTAAATATACTGGGAGAAACATTTTAACATAAATGCTTAAATATTCTAAAGGCAGTATGATGTTTCCTGCTTAACTAATGTTGACAACTTTCAAGATTAATTTGAAGGAAGTCACATCCTCTGAATTTAAATGTGGTCCGGTCCTGTTAGACATTTATTTGAATTGGTAATAATGTCTGAAACAGAAAACTGTAATTTTGGCTCATCAGAAATCATCTCAGCCAGGCCTTTGATCACTTAACAGGAAGTTATAACTTGTAGTTTGCAACAATGTTTAAGTTGTAGTTTGCAACAATGTTTAAGCTACGCCCAATGGAAATGATTAGGAGCCTTGAAAAGACAATTTGTTTCTCTGTCTGTCTTCTACATCTCCAGAGATCCAGCTGTAAAACAGGAACCTACAAGGAAATAACTTTTAGCAGAACAATACTGATAAACATATATGGTTACAGATGTGTGGGCTTTATTGTTGTCTACAAATCCTCATTTTTCATAAACTGTTTTTACCTGTATATATTTTACTAGTCTACTTACTTTTCTGAGTGTGTAATTAAACTCTGAAAGACAAGTTATAGTTTCATAGCCTTAGAAATTAAATGTCAAATAGATGAAAATTATTCTAAAAGAAAAAATGCCAACCCAATCTTGTGCCATCCAGCCTAACTGCAGGCCCATTTTGCCACCCAATGGATATAAAAATGACCAAAACGAGATTTCCTTTCCTAGAAAATAATTTAATACTAAGCCAAACACCAAAACCAATTACCTAAGACAAGAAAGCATTTGATGACCAACAACCTACTCTCTTAATGATTTCAATTAATCTGCTTCTCTCACTAAATCTGATACTCTTCAAATGTTCAAAGAATGAATGAAAAGTGTCTCTCCCTCAAAACCAACAGTGAAAAACTCTCCTCCTCATATAGACAAACTAATTACATATCATCACCCCTCCCCAATAATCAAAATGACATAGTGAGGACTCCTAACATGAGACCACAGCAACCTCTTAGCCAATCAACCAGACACAACCAATTATTCCTATCTTTTCCCAATACTATCTGGCTACCTACCCTTCCCCAACTAATCCGTTTTTGATCTGCACAACCAAATGCGCACAGAAGCAAAAAATACTGAAACATCTAACCAAACTAATAACCAAAACAACTCTGACACCCTAAAAGTGCCATAATACATCCATAAAGCAAATGTCACCCAAAAATTATAGTCCAATGAATCTGCAATTACCAGCGCTAATCCCTGCAACAAAACCTTCAAAACCTATCTTGTCAATGGCCATCATCTCTCCGTCTTCACTATATCAGCCCTACCCCAACCCTTCAACATGTGAACCCCAGTCCAAGATTTAATAAGGTCATGTAACCCTGCCAGCCTTGCAACTAGACTAATTGCAGTTAAGTCCACCTTGACCAACAGAACTGCCTTACCTTGTTCTCAAGCTTGAACCAGATATTTCAACCACAATCCTTCTGACCAAACTCCTTCCTCTTCTGACAGCTGAAACACAAATTTACCAAAATCTGACAATGCCCTACCATATGCCTTCCTCTTAAAAGCTGTCCAGGATTTCTGTACCAAGCATCTAATTATTCCATATCAACCTAACACACCTCATCCCACAACATCATTGGCTTGTACCACTACCAGATTCTCCAAATGAAAATGAACCCTTTTCTTCCAGAACTTTTCCTGCTAAACCTTTGACACCAGCCAAATTGGAATTAACTCCAAACAAGCAACACCCCACTTCCAATCATCCTTCCATCTGGCCAGCCAGCAAGCCATAAACCATTACCCCCAAAATATGCCCCCACCCCAATATTTTCTGCCACCTCTGTGAACAATTGCAAATCCTCTTCAACAGCCCTAATCTACCTGCCAAAATTCCATACCATTAAACTCCTCCAAAAAAATCAGCACTCACCAACTTATTAACCCTCACCCAATCAATGATGCTTACCTTTCTCCTATTCAACAAAAGGCCATGAACCCACAAAGAAAATTACCAGGTGAGCTGCCTGACATGTCAGTTCAGGAGGTTGAAGAGCTCCATGATATCCTTAGTCCATACTTTGTCCTTGGATTTCACCTGCCGAATCTTTTCTTTCAAACATATTACCTTTGCAGCTGGTAAACAAAACAAACCATAGCCTTCATCCACTAGCAATACCAACAAAACAATGCCTTGCTTGGGCCTTCTAACTTCTGCCTAGCCAAAGGAACACCTTGTTAATCACACATCCCCAAAAATACATGCATACCTTCCAATGCTCAATCAAACCATTCACCTGCTCTTAAGAAGTTAGTCAGATGACATACTGCCTTCTGGCTGTCCACCCACTGCTGTTAAATCCAATGAGTAGCAGTGCTAGCCCTCTTCCAGTAGCACAAACCACCAAACATCCTATCAGTATAACCTTGTCAAAGTAAAAGGTAAACCCAACTACCACACCCAACCATGGCCACTCTTCCTCCCAAACTGGTAATAAATGAAAAACAGATTCAATATCTACTTACACCAGCAATGGGTCCATAAACCCCAAATGACATGCACTGCATCATCCAAAGACTCATTGGATCACAGGATCATAGAAGGTTACTGGGCTAATGGACCTAAGGCCCTTATAAGCCTAGCAAAGAATTTATCCCCAGAAAGAAACCTCAGTAAGCACTTGTCACCCCTGTCAATGAGGGACACAGGTGGAACCCCTGGGACAAATTTGTGGTTTCCTATCCACTCATCAAGGTTGTGCTTGATAAGGGTCAGCGAGGTACTCTAGTTGATGTGTATGGGAAGTCTATTCCAGAGATGGGACAGCCTCTGGGAGACAAACCTGTGTCTCCAGCAGGTTTTGTTGATGTCACATATTAAATTCAGGCCTTTCAAGTGGGTAATGTGCAAGGTGTTAGACTTACAGATATGGAGAATCTCTAGTAGGGCAGGGTCTGAGATTGCCTTGTAGGCGAGACACAGATCACCTCTGAGCAATCTGTACGATACCAAGTAGAGTGATAGTGATTTGAGCCTGTCCACATAGGACAGGTTTTGGAGACCATGGATTCTCTTTGTGTTGTATTTCTGTGGCCTTTCCAGTTGGTGCAGATGTTTGGAGAGGTACATACCAAACAGGGCATTATACTCAATTACTGGTCTAATGAGGGAGGAGTATAGAGTAGTAATAACCTCCTTTTTTCTGGATGCAATCCCTTTACTTATGAGATGAACCAAGTAAAAGGATTTTCAGACTACTGCTGCTACATGATGGTCGAATGAGAGATTGTTATCAACCTGAGTACCTAGGTCTCTCACCATAGGTTGTGTGTTTACCGGGTTGCTGTTGATGTGGTAATCAGTAGGGGCTGTGTTTCTGACCTCTGCATCATTAAAGCAGATGCAGATGTCTTGTGTGGTACATTCTAAAAGGGGCATTGTACTCTATAATGGGTCTAATGAGAGCTGAGTGGAGGGGAATAATGACCTCTTTTTTCCTGGATGAGATCTCTTTCATGATGAGGTGTGCCACGTAGAAGGATTTCCTGACTACTGTGGTGATGCGATTATCAAAGGAGAGACTTCTGTCCACCTGAGTCCCAAGGTCTCTTATCACACCTTCGGCATTTAGTGGACTGCTGCCTATGTGGTAGTTCATGGGTACAGCGTTCTTACCAAAGGGGATGACAATGCACTTTTTGGCATTGAACTTGAGGCCATGGCTCTGACACCAGGCATCTGTCTCAGTGAGGCCCTTCTGTAGGATGTCCACATCGTTTGGGGACTCAGCTATAGCACCTAATTTGCAGTCATCTGCAAACTTCATTAGCCAGAGGCCCTCTGTGTTAACCTGTACTTCAGAGAAGTAGATACCAAACAGGAGAGGACCCAGGAATGAACCCTGTGGTACTCCACTTGTCGCTGGTTTGAAGTCAGATTTGGAGTCTGCAACTTTTACAGTGTGGGTTCTGTCAGTGAGCCAGATGGCAATCCATCTTGTGACATATGCATTTATACCCAGTTTAGTGAGTTTATCTATAATTCCAGAATGGGGGATGGTGTTGAAAGCCTTGATGAGGTCAAGACAGGCTGTGTGAACTGCCTTACCCTCGTCTACAACTTTGGTGACTGTTTCAAAGAGGTCGATCAGGTTCAGGAGGCATGATCTGCCTTTCACAAACCCGAACTGGGTGGGGTCCAGAGTTTGGAGGTCAACATTGTCTTTGTTTATGAGTTCCATGATGATACATTCCATGGCCTTGCCGACCAGGCTCATCAGGCTAATAGGCCAATAGTTCCCGGGGTCCATAATGGCTCCCCCTTTGTGGAGTGGTATAACAGTTGCTGTGTGCCATTCAGTGGGTACAAAGCCTGACGTGAGGCTATGATTGAACATGGTGCTTAGGTGGGGGGAAAGTTCATTCTGAAGTTCGTGTAGAATGCAGCCTGGGATGTTGTCCAGTCCCATGGATGCTGTGTTCTTGGCTTTGGAGAGTGCAGTTTTTACCTGTGCAGTTGTGATTGCAGGAGCTCTGCATTCTTTCAGTATAGATATGGGCATGGATGGTACATGGTTCTGTAATGGTTCTGTAATTTTTGTGCCATTGTGCAGTAACTCAGAGCAGATCTGGGTGTTGCCATTGAGATTCTTGATGTAGCTATAGAATGCTTTCTGGTTGTCTTTAGAATCAGTAACAATCTTGTTTTCATAGCTAGCTTTGGAGGATTTTATGATGGATCTCAGCTTCTTACTGAGGCTGACCAGGGAGCTCCTCCACTCATGAGATTTTACTCTCTTTTGCAACAGTTTCTTCATTCTGTTGTAGAGTTTGTTCATAGCAGGAGACCACCAGATTAGCTTCCTTTTTTTCGAGGATAGCGTCTTGGTTCTGTTAGGTATAGCATGATCCATGAATTCATGTTAGTGCTTATTGAGTGCATTTGTTTAGGATTCAGCAGTCATAACTGTATTGTCCATCTGCATGGGTGTTGTGAAGTTTGCCACTTCTGTCTTAAGAAGCATGAAGTTGGCTTTGGAGAAATTTTTTATAGAGGTTTCCTTAATGGGGGATGGGGGCAGGATGTAGATATCTGTGCTGATTAGCTTATTGTCACCATATATGAGGTCTAAACTCAAATGCACACCTTATTTAGTGACATCATTCCTCTCTGATTTAAAGAAAACCACACATTTTATAAAGGACAGCCCCAAATTTGAAATGCATACCCTATACCATCACACACAGAAGTACTGTACTTTGTCTAATTAACATGAAAAACAGAAAGGGGCCATACCTCTCAACCTCCTTGCACCAGTAAAACCTGAATAAAGCCATAAGAAACTGGGAGACAAAGAAACCCAATAGGGATACATCAAACATACTGCTTTATAAACTGAAAAAGTTGTGAAAATAACAGGATTCATTTTATGATGTGCTTCCAGAAAATAGTAAGTCTGAAACTCAAGTCTGGCATGATTTACTGACCGTAAGCCTCAGTGGTTCACCTGCATAGTACAAAAGTTATGAAGAAAGAGCCAAAATTGTAAGGTAAAACTCTGGACTTACTGCCCAAAACTAGCAACCCCCAAGCCACCAACTGCGAGGTCTGGAACAATCTATGTTAGTCAGCAGCATCCCCCAAACCCTATCATTGTGGTTTTATTAGGTCTCTTTTCACAGTTAAACAAACTGAACTACATAAGAGAAAACATTTTAGGCCAGGACGTATTTACAAAACTGAAAAATCTTATTGCCCACAGATCTATCAAAATAAAGTCATGCAAAGCCATACTAGGCCTTTCATTTATAATGTACCATCAACAGCACCCTCATTTTAAGCAAATTAATTTTCTGAAAGATAGCATGATTCATAAAGGGTACACGATCATGCATACGGTGCACTGTCATTGCTGCAGAGAACATCCTGCAAACCCTTGCTAGTTTGTTTTTCCTCCACTTCCATGACTTAACCTAATCCCCCCATGCTTTTACTGCCACTAGGCTACCAGTACTGTACTCCTAAAATTACTATTGTTACACCTTGTTCATTAGGAACATGCAGCCAAACAATACTGTTGGCAGAACACCTTTGCATGACCTCATTCCTTGATTTGTCTTTAAAGGAATATATGTATAACCTGACAGAAGCAACACTGTAATTTACAAGAGCCAGGCTGAGTGCTGTAACAAGCTACTCTAAGCCATCTCCTTGCCCATGAACCCATTCCTGCAGCCTGGAAACCATTCCCAAAATGGCACATACCTTTGCTGTACCACATAAGGCGGCCCTCTATGTCATGTTAAATAGAAATATTTTTTGACATATTTACTGTAGCAACACGTTCAGCTGCCACCATTAAATGTAGTCACCCCCAGCAAGACACTTCCAAGCAAGCACTTTGCCTTTACTGCCTAGGTTTCTGTAGAGTACAGTAGTACTAGCTGCACCATTGTTTTGTACATCCCGTGTTTCAGCTTCTTTGCCATTCTTCTGTTATATACTATGCTCTGACATTCTGTGCCAGTTGGTTGCATTCCCTGTGATTCTAGCTTTGACCTCCTCATTCAGACTTCCCTTCTCCTCAACTACTCTTCTCAGATACTCAAAGCTGTTAACCTGTTCCATTATTCTCCCTTCTAGCCCAGTTCTCAGCTTCTTCTGATTTCTCCCATTTTCTACCATTACAATTGTCTTATCTGTACTTACTTTCATCCCATGTGTCTTCAGTTTTGCTTTCCATTCCCCTATTATTATTATTATTATTATTTGCTGAAGTTCTTGCTCAGTCTGAGTGTACTTCCGCATTGTCTGCATACAGTATCTTTTTTGATCTGTCCCCTCCAGCCTCTTTGCTAATGTACACCATGGCCATCACCAGTACAAACAGCAGTGGCTCAGAGCTGAACCCTAATGCACTCCCACTTCCACTGAAACCCTTGTGCGAGCATAAACACTGTTCATACTTGTGTCCTTAGGTACTTGTACATGGTCTGCACAAATTCTACCAGTGTTCCAGGACTTTAAACCATTGCACACCTGCCCAAATCAGCTGTATTGGGACCTCATCATATGCTTTCTTCAAATCTAGGAACACTGCTACATAAACAATGTACAAAAACAAAGTGCCACTCTCAGGAACTAACGGTTTAAAAGCTGTTAGATGTTTTGTTTGACAAGCATTAAGAATGTGGCAGGCTGGAATACTATACAACTTTTAAAGCTGCTATGATTCTTGCCCCTGTTCTTTGCTGGCCAACACTAGCATTAGTCTTCAGATAAATAGCATTCAGAGGTGGCTAACAAGATTGTTATGCACCTTTCGGACATTAGAAAATAGATTAACAAGCTGCCATGTTTCCAAATTTTGCACTATATGCACTACAACAAATTTAAACATTCCATATTTTTGTGAATGTGTTTAGTGGTTGTAAAGTATAACAGACTGAATGCAATGAGGCTACCACTTTTTTTTTTCAGAAAAAAGTCAATATATTTTTTAGACATGTATAGTGATGCACATAATTAACTTAGCATGGTCATCTCTAGGTTAATGCAGTTAGCACGGTCATGTCTAGGTTAATGCCCTTACCCCCCCCCCACCTAGACTCTTAACCCAACTATACTACCGCCACTACTAACCACAGTCAGAATTAGCCAGTTGTCTTTACATACTTTAAAATCTTGTCTGACAACTTTGTTCCTAATATTCTAAACAAGAAACTATCTTAACTTACATTTACTGTATACACTGTTGATAATCAATATTTTGTTATTGTATTAAAGCCAACAACCTGTAATGTTGTTTACTGTTGCTGCAACTTTGTATCTCTATTCATCATGTACATGATGTGGAGCTTTTCTCCCCGGGCATCCGCTGAAAAAGGACCTGCGTCCAGTCGGAATTTCCCGGTAAACAAATGGAAATAAATAAATAATACATAAATAAATGCTTACTGTTGAGATCAAAAAGCAGGCTCTTTAGGCATTATTTAGTGCCACATAATATGCAAATTTTAGTAAAGAATGGCATATATAGAACTAATTATGCATATGTATACAAACATTATGAACAATATCATGTTCATATCTACTTATGAATGAATGGATGCTCCATAATTCTTATAGCAATTACACAAAATATAATTTCAATGTTTAACTGATGCTACTGCTGAAGAACAATTTAATAAGTTTTCAAATATAATCCATAGAGTTATCAAAGTCAGTCTCTAAGTTCAAATATGTAAAACAGAAAAGTCCTTTTAATTTATTTGTTCTGCAAAGTGAACACTGTTGCATTACTTCAAATTTAAAAATGACAAGTAAGTAAACAAGCAACTAAGCAAAATATTACTAATACATAGAAATAGTTGATGAAATAGGCAGGAGTACTAGAAGTCAAAGGTACTATCAGGCATAAAAATATTGTAACCATAAAGTTCTGTACATGTTTTATGATGGGGAGATTCATATAATCATAAAGGTACACTTGAGAAATATAGTGACACAACATTTATGAGGTACAAAGAGACTAAAAAGTAAGACAAGCTCAAAGTGCCACAGTACCCAGCATTTAAAAAATTACTCAGTGGTAACATCCTAAGCATAAATAATAATAATAATAATAATAATAATAATAATAATAATAATAATAATAATAATAATAATAATAATAATAATAATAATAATAATAATAATAATAATAGTAATAATAATAATAATAATAATAAATGGCATAATGGCTAAAGTGTTTACCTAACAGATACAGGTTGCAAGTTTTGATTCTCCCTTTGAGGGGAAATTGGCTAGATTTAAAATGACTGAGAAGGGCAGCCTAAAACTGACCCCTTAGCAAACTCATCATTCATAATAAACAGCAGTTCTAAACTAGGAGGTTCAACATCAGTTTATAGATTCCAAGATAAGACATCAAAACACAGCAAAATAATCATATCACAACAATAGCTGTGACAATTTAACAAATATACCCAAAACAAAACTTCTGGAGTGGGAAATTGGGTCAGAAAGGTTATCCTGTGACTTATGTATTGCTATGGAAAGAGTAGGAAGTAAGATATAACTGAGTAATAAAGTAACAAACTGAAAGTATGTGAACTCTGAAGCTACAGGAAGTACTGTCTGTTCACAAGGATATATTCAAGGTCCTGTCTGGCTATCAGCTAAAAACAACCAATTCCTTGAATAAAAGGTTACTTAGCACTGCAAGCAGCTTTGGTACTGGACTTGATAAACCTCCTTAGATCCATGTTTAACAAGAAATACCTCACTGAAATGTAACAACTGATATACAAGCCCCCCAATTCCAAAATACGAGTTTTAAAACACAAGTAAAAAGAGAAAGTCTGGGAAGAGTTGTTGGTTGGGAACGTTTTCACTCTCACACCAAATTAGTTATTTCATTTCAAGTAACAGATGTCTTATAGGGTATATGAATAACCACAGAGAAAGTACCATCGGTGTCAAGTAGAAGTGGAAATTAAACCAGAAGTAGATAAAAATCAGGCAGCAACTGAATGTGCCAAAAAACAAAAGAAAGAATATAAGGTGAAGGATCAGATGAGAAGGAAAGAAATGTGGAAAATGTATAAATATACTTACAAGTATAGAAAACTCCTACAACAACCTCATATTGATCAGGATCGAATGCAGGAATGTTTAAGGAGAGACAAATACAAACCAAAAGATGAAAAAATAATATCGGCAGCCCAAGATAGTGGACTCCATACACATTGGCTTACAAAGTCCATTAAACATGTGGGAGAAACAGACAAATGAAGGTTTTGTAAAACAGAATTGGAAACAGTCGCACATTTTGTTGCTGGTTGTGATATACTAATGGCAGAAGGACCGTATACTGAAGGGCATAATAATGTGGCAAGACTGTTGCACTGGAGATTGTGCAAACATAATACTGAAGTAGCTGAAAAACATTGGAAACATGAGCCACAATTGCATCATAGAAAATGATGAAGTCTACATCACATGGGATCACCCATTACCAACAGTTCAAAAGATAGATGCGAGAAAACTAGATATAGTGGTCCATGAAAAGAAGACAAAAGCAGCACCGATCATTGAAATCGCCACACCCAGTGACTACATTGTCTTGTGTACAGAGAGAGACACAAGGTCATAAAATATCAGGATTTGCAGACAAAAATGGGAGCAATGTGGAAGAAGGATACCCAGACAGTTCTAATAGTAATAGGAGCAACAGGCCTTATAAAAAAGAATCTACAATCATATTTAGATATGTCACTGATACATGTAACTCCATACAAATTGCAGAAGGAGTCATGACTGGGCACATTTCAGGTGCTACAAAGAACACTTCTGGCTAACATCAAAGATTGAAACAATACTAATTTCATGAACTTTAATCGTACTTTGACTTAGGAAAGGGGTCCATTCCCATCATGGTATTAGAAACCCAAAAGATTTGGAGAAATTAAAAAAGTACCATTTTTTTGAATTACATTAACAGAAGTTATGGGTTGATCAAAGTCATTTGTAGCTCCTGAAATATTGCTAGAAAGTATACACTTTAATTTATACTGAATGTTGCTCTTTGGAAGATATGTTGTAATGTTTGTCAGTCAATATAGGAGCGTACAAGCAGCTTAAGTGCATGCATATCATCCTGCCAAGGCTAGAATAAGACCAATGATCGCAGACATCTATAAAAAGATCTGTCAGCCTTATTCTGTAACCAAAGTGCTTTGTGGAAAACAGATACTAACCGATACATTGTGTTCCTTACATTATTCAAGATTACACTGCTATAACAAGGTGATAAACGCAAACATCTCTTTGGTAAGTTATAAAATATTAATGAATCCTTTTCCATTCTCGGAAATGTCACAACTGCAGTACAAATAGTTCATCACCAGGATATTTTGATTCTCATTTCACTGCTTAAAAAAGCTTGCATTTGGCAATGATGTCTCTGAAGACGTACCAGCAAATCCTTGGCCAGAGCTTAAGACCCTTAAAGCTGCTTTCTAATATACAAGTTATAACAGAATTGTATCACTGAACCATACCAGCTAAGGAATGAGCTCTACCTCCAGTCACAAGACATGATATTAGGGCATTATCTGTGCTGCTATCAGTTCTGTCTTGGCTTATCTAAAAACATACTTGCATGCAATGATGTTTGGTACCAGGCACCAGAATGATGAAAATCCCCGTCTGTCTAGAGTGGGCACTGTTTCAGAAGCTCCTGCATGCTTGTAGTTAAGTGCTGGTCATTCTATCTTTTTGACTTCATGAATCCAGAAGAAGTCATCTGCACACATCTGTCTCTGTACACGCTATTTCCATATTCTGACCCATAATATCACAGTTAAAAACAACCAACATAACTTATTTCTAAATCCCAGTGAAAATAATGCACAGATCTGCAGGCAATGTAAAAATGAACACTGATAAAATGTAATGATACCACTACATTCAAAGCCTGACTTCTTTTGTCACTGTTCACTTCAGATTTAAGTGTTCACTGACTTAATTCCGGATAGCACTTTATATTTTGCAAACTTGGCATTATTGCTGGGAAGAATACTTAATGTAAGTAAACAGATGAGCATGATTTTAGAATCTTTTATGTTGTTTCATACGTGTCCATTTAATTAAGTGGGCTAGGCCAAAAGGGTCCCCTTTCAGCTATGCCTTTGATTGTTTATAATTCACAAAACAAAAATGGCAAAAATACAGTAATGTATTTGTAAAAGAACCAATGCACACTGATAGACTACTAAGCTGACAGGCAGATAACACATACAAGAAAATAATAGGTCACACATTTAATAAATAGATGTTTAGTGCTTTCACAAATGTTGTATAAGGACATCATCAGACATTTGTTTATTGGGAAAGTCCAACTGGACACAGGTCCATTTTCAGAAGAGGCTTGGGGAGAAAACTTCCAGACAATACATAAAACAAACAGGCGAGATATACAAACAATAGTCTATGGTAATCACGTTATAACACAGTAAATGTGAAATTTACACATAGCAATTATATGAGAAACTTTGGATTATAATTTTGTATAGTACATAGTAAAAACAATATACATTCTTTACATTAATGTCAATGAGACAACTATATAATTACATATACAAGAGTCATCACTCATCATGGCATCATAAATTGGAAATATCTTATGCTACACTCATATAGCTGGAGTTGTTATTAGCTAGGAGGATGTTAGTAGGTAGGAGGGGTAAGACAATGTAATAACTGAGATGTTGTGCCTAGTTGAGTTTTTACTAGTAGTATGGGTGAACCAGCATAACGGAGTCCTGAGCACTGAGAGTTGGAACTATGAGACAGAATTGAGTAGTTAACAATTTTTAGGGGGCAAAGAAAGTCAAGATTTTGGATTAGTACAAGGCAAGTAGAAACAAGATTAGTAGGTCATACAAGAATCCAATTGGGTTAGTTCTGTTGGTAGATAAGAAAATAATAAGGCATATTGGGTTGAGGTGGTGAAAAGGATTGTTTATTAAATGATTATCCTGGAGAGTCACATGAGCATAACCAGGTATTCATATAGTATACTTTGAGGTGCTAATAGTTGAATAAAGATTTCCCTGTGTCATTGTTATTTTTGATGATTTCCAGGCAGTTTTGGGTACTAGATCTTAATGTTCTTGTTGTAGAATATGGTTTAATTAGATTCTGGAGTGCTGGAGTCTTGGCTAGGTAGGAATACAGTTTGTGGGCCAATGTCAGCTGATTGAGTTTCAGAAGTTGAGGCAGCTCTAGGCAGTTTAGTTGTTTGAGAGCTATACAATGATGGGTCCTATATTAGGATTCAGTAGCAAGTCTGGCAGTCTTGTTATAACAAGATTCCAATTTGTTCAGATCAGTTTTGCAGATGTAAGTTAGTATTGGGGATGCATACAGGAAGGTAGACAGCAGGTGTGTTCCGGCTATAGTGGTTTTAGTATGTTTAGTGGGAAATTGCTTATCCCGATAGAGATGTCCCAGTTTTTTGTGAACTTTCTTGACAGTTTGGGCTATATGAATGTCAAATCTAAGGTTGTTGTCTATTTGTACACCTAACAGTTTGGTGTGGGCAGTAAGCGTGATCATGATTTTGTTATTGGACGTAATGGTAAAGTTGTTGCTTAAGGAGGGTATCAATTGCATTCAGATGAATTTGCCAGATGAGTCTCTTGACATTCTCCCTGCAATTCCAATGGGGCTGCATGGGCTGGCTGTGGGGAACCTGTTCAAGAATAGTAAATACATCTTTTTTGTGCTGACAACAATGGGTGTTATGTTTAAATAATGTATTCACATTGTATTTTAATAATATCTTAATTGTGCACATGAATTCTTCCACATAAAGTATCCTGTGTTTTGCCTATATAAAAGTAATGGCAGAAATCACAGAAAACCAAGTATATTATTCCTTTTGAGTCAGATTTACACAGGTTGGAATTTAAATGCATGCTCCACACCACTGAGATGCAATTTATTCCCTGAATAAATAAAATTACACTGGGAGCCTGTCCCAAACTTCACTGTTCCTTTGTGACGAGGCAACATATTGACAGGTGTTAAATATGTTATTTCTAGTCTTTCTTTGATATTTAGGTGTCCAAATGGAGATATGATAACATCAGCAAGAGAAGGAGAGTATTACATGAATTGAATTCATCCAAAGGTCTTGCTTAGTACCTCCACATGGTGGATCCTGTTTTTACAAAATCTCATCAAGACGTCACTGATATATAGACTGTATCTTTTATAGCATGTACCATGGACAGAAGAAGGTTAAAAAAAGACTGGACTGAAACAAATGACAGCGTAGAATCCTCAAGACATGGAAACATTCCTACAATGGGGCCAGGCTCAGGAGAAGATGGCTCCCTGTTGTAGAAGGAAGTAGCAGTCCAGAAAAATCACCAAAATGACAGGCCAAAAAATAGCCATAAACATGATAGTGAACTATTGAGGATAAGAAAGAAATTATGTATTGTTACTATTATCTAAGAAGCCCAGAATTTCTGGATAGAAGATATGCAAAATGATGCTTCAAATGCAAATGTGCGTATTAATAATACAGATCCATAAAAAGCATTATATAGACCAAGAAATCTTGAGCCATTTGGAAAAAGAAGTGACTGAGGAAATATGAAAATGTAAGGAACAAAATCTAGAGATTTTTGAAAGGTATCAAAAAGAAACATGTACATGGTAAAGAAACAGAGATCTGATATGGTGACAAACTAATCAATACAAAAATCAGCTCCAAAGATATTTGAAGAGAAATATAGGCAAAGGCACCCAGATATTAAAAATTTCCAATAAAAAAATAAGATCACAAATGGGGGAATGTTGAAGATGATCGGTAAAGAAGAAGTTAAACAAATAGAAGTTGAAGTTATGGAATATCTGCAAAGTGAACAATTTAGGGAAGAAAGTCTAACACGGGATATGTCACAGCATGAGGGAACAATAAGTCCCCAAATTAAGGAGCAATGAAATGAATGGGAGACATTTGAAGAAGAAATATGGACATATGAAAGAAAAAGATATTTAATATGGTGCAATATTTATGCAAAGGAGAATGCAAAACTAATCAATACAGAAAAGCAGCACCAAATATATTTGAAGGGAATTACAGGCAAAGATATCTGGACATGGAAAATTTTACAATACAAAAAATTAGCAAACAAAGAGCAAGTAGAAAAGAGGATTAGTAATGGAAAAGTTAAAGAAATAAAAGGAATTACCTGTGTAGAAAATCCAACTCTCATAACGTCACAGCATGGTAGAACAATGAGCCCCCAAATTAAGGAGAAACTGGTGGAATGGGAAGTATCTGATCAGTCACCATATGAAGACACTTGCAGCTTTCAGTAAGAAGCCAGTACAAAGGTTCAGTTAGAGCTGCACAGTAAGGTGGGGGGAGCAGGAAATGGTGGTACTTCTGACACAGTCAGTGTTACGGAGTGATAGGCCAGTGAGCTCCCATAAGAAGGAGCAACGGATGATGCAGGATGCAGCTGAAAAGAATATGTCACAGGAAGATATTATGAAACTTTCTGTAGAGTGCCCATATGAAACAGAGAATAAAGAATGTGCCCTCAGTTTAGAAGAAAAAGATGTAAGGGAAGAATAGCTCGATTTAATAGCGATGGATAGACATATAAAGATTGAAGAAAGAAATAGAGTACAGAAAATCAAAAAGACCCTACATGTTAGAAGTCTGATAAAATAAATGAGCACATATCAACACTATTAACATAAATTAATGTCAAATAACAGAACTAAATAGGATCTATAACTGGGAAGCTAAAGTAATAAGAGATAAAGTCTTACCACAAAAATACAAGGCAACAAGGGAAAGGAAGAGGAGTGTGAATACCATCACGAAGGTATCAAATAGAGAAAACTATAAAGTAATTAAGACAAGAAGTGTCACTGTTAGAAGAGTATAGAACAGGGAACAGGCCAGGAAAAATATTAGAAATATAAATGTCATAAAAGCAAAGCACAATATTAGAACAGACCAGGATCTATCATACACTACTGCAAAGAGTAAACTAAATATATGGGCAGTGTTACAGATTGTACTGCATTTTAATTATCTGTTTATGTATTTGTTTCATTGAATATTGTGGTCTCTCTGTCTCTCTGCAGTTAGCTTGCTACAAGTGCAGCAAACTGGCTTCATTGGGGGTCATTGTTGTTTCACTTCTTTGATATTCGGTGTTTAACGTTTAGCCTTGAGGGTTTCTCTGTGCTTTTAAGAGTTAGTCACATATCTGTGTATTTACTTCTGCTCAGTATCTGAGCTGTTTGGCTAGCTGCTATCTACCTGCAATCAACTGTATTACAAGCTGAGTTAAGTATACTTTGTTCTGCACATGCAGTGTTACAGATAGTACTGCATTTTATGTATCTGTTTATTTATTTGTTTCATTAAATATTGTGCTCTCTCTCTCTCTCTCTCTCTCTGCAGTTAGTTTCCCCACCCTCCTGCTTCCCTGTTCTTGTTGTGGTATTAATCTTGGTGTCTTTCAAATTGTCCACCCCTACTGTAAATTTTTATTTGAACACTCCTGCTGGGCCCATCTCATTTGCTCACTCAACTGAGTACAGTGAGATCATATTTTGATTTCAGAGACTCCTACCAGTCCCATTTCTTCAGCTCTATCCACTGTGTACAGAGAGAACATTTGGGAAGGACAACCCCTGTAGTCTCTTAATTGTGCTCTATTCCATCTCTCTCCACTAAATAAATAAATATATATATATATATATATATATATATATATATATATATATATATATATATATATATATATATATATATATATATATATATATATATATATATATATAATTTATTCAGCTGCTCTTACTGTAACTGTTTTCTACCTTCTTTCTTACCTAAGTTTGCTGTTCTGTGTGCTGTTAAGTGTTCATGTGCTCTTATTCTGCACTTATTACTGCTTTTTAGTAGCCTGATTAAATATGTCTGCTATCCTAAGCATCTTAGTTTTGGTTTTAGCATTTGTGCTACAGGCCAGTTATTTTACATTTATGGTTTTTGTGGACAAACCCTCATTAAACCCTGCTCTCCCTAAGTCCACCAAGTATTCAGAGCACTATGTCTGCACAATTCCCATCAGTTTCCTCTGCCAGTCTGGTCGACATGGGCATACTGAGACAGTGTAGCGACTGCCTTATGTTCACAGACAGTCCAATTCTCCTAGCACATAATTCTTCTACTTGCAAGAGATGCATATACATCATTAAGCTGGAATCCATGCTCTCTCACACCACAGTCAGTACTCCTGACAAAGAGGAGATTGCCAGTGCAAGCACCACACCACCCACATCACAGAGCCATACACCCACCTATGCAGGGGGTCATCAACAAAAACTTACCTAAACAACAGAGACCCCTGAAACACACTCACAAACATTCCACACACAATGTCAATCACATCGCACACAGTAGTTAGCACACCAATGTCTCACAAATACAGCCCAGTAGGCATAACAATAAACCAGTGCATCCCATAAGACATAACAATAAACCAAACATACATAACAATAAACCAACGCAGCCCATAAGGCATAAGAGTAAGCCAAACATACTAGTCATTGGCAAGTCAGTAATGAGACAACCTGATGTCCCCCTCACCAGGCTCAACAAGGAAAACGTCACAGTTAGCTGTTTGTCAGGTGCTAGAATCTGCCACATCAATCACGCAATTACATCTCTCCACAATAGGAACAAGTATGACTCTGTCATTGTCCATGTTGGTGTGAATGACTTGAGACATACCGCCCTAGACTAAATGAAGAGAGACATGATTGAGCTCTCAGAATATGCATGCCAGGCAGGTGTGACCCTAGCCCTGAGCATCATCCTACCTTCACTAAGAATGATGCCACAATACCAACAGAAAATGATTGATTTCAACAATTGGCTTAGTTTCTGGTGTCTTTCCAAGGGGATCCAGTATCTGTCTGCCTGGGATGACATGGTTAACAGTCCTCATTGCTTTGCCAGAGATGGCCTCCACCTGTCACCCCTGGGGTTCCGGATGTTGGCCAAGGCTCTTGCCTCCCCATTCTGCTTTTTTTAGGCTATGTCCCAAAGACAAGTCTTCCAACATGAAAGATCTGTCAAAATGCAAATTGAAGGTCATGCTGCTCAATGCTAGATGCCTTAATCTGAAAAAGCACTCACTGAAGGCTCTCCTCACACTGGAAGATGCTGATGTCTGTACAGTCATAGAAACTTGGTTTAGGGCTGCGGAGAGCATCCCTGCCTTACAAGGCTATACCTCATTCCACATTTCCTGACCCCAAAATGAGGTTGAAAAGACTAAGGGTGGTGAAGTCTCTGTCTTCATTAAAGACAGGCACACCTCCAAACTGGTTTACCAGCATGATGCACTGTAATTACTCCAGGTGCAACTGACAGTTGGCAAGACACCCATCCAAGTTATAGACAGCTATAGAACCCCTCCATATCTCAGCACACTCACTTCTCCTACCTGGACCTACTTGACTCCATCAAGGTAACCCCTAACACCCTGATCCTTGTTGACTTCAACTACCCCACCATAGACTGGGTGAACTATTCCTGCACTAATGCACTCACCCAATGATTCCTTGACTTCATCAACTGTAACACACTAGACCAGCTGGTTTCATCCCCCAAAAGGAGAGATAACATACTGGACTTGGCTCTCACCAACATGGGTAACCACTGCACCACTCCCATAGCATGTTCTTACCTGGTGAGATCAGATCATCAGTCTGTCACATTCAAAGTTTCTATCCCACCCAACCCCTCCCCAGCCATACTCAGGCTAAAAATTTCTCAGAAGCTTCCTAAAGGAGAGTATCAGCAGCTTCAGACCACCGCCCCCCTCAGACGATGCAGGCAACTATGCTGAGCAGTACACCAGTGCAGTATACAAGCACCTGTACAACTGCATGGACTCAGCTATGCCCAGCAGAACTAAAACCTGCTCCTCAAGGAAAGACAAACATCTCTCGTGGACATCTTCTATCAACAGACTTTACAACAAAAGGAAGAAACTGTTGCTCAAGAGTAAAATGGAACAAATTCCAGATCTGAAAATCTCCCTCTTCTGCCTCAACAAGGAAATTAGATCACTAGTGAAAAACTCCAAAGCCAATTATGAGTTGAAACTAGCCTCCAAAACAAAGAGAAACCACAAGTCCTTCTTCAGTTACGTTAGAAACCTCCATGGTAAAGCCCAAGTTTGTTCCGAATTAATACTTAATGGTACCAGTTATACTGATCCTGCTGACTTAGACAACCTAGTAGCTGATAGGTTCAACACAAACTTCACCCCATTATTGCCCCCACAAAGGCTCAGTCGACATCCCTGATACTTGTCCCATACCTCATATCTCCATAGTTCAAGTGTTAAAGGCCCTATCCAAGGAAAACAACACAGC
This sequence comes from Protopterus annectens, assembly GCF_019279795.1. Lineage (NCBI taxonomy): Eukaryota > Metazoa > Chordata > Ceratodontiformes > Protopteridae > Protopterus > Protopterus annectens. The sequence goes on from NC_056746.1 coordinate 77,365,328, forward strand.
TTCCATGGGATCTAATAATATCCCAGGCTGTATTCTGCACCATCTCCAGCAAGAACTAGTTTCACTACTGTGCACCATATTTAACCACAGCCTAGTTACAGGCTTCATTTCAGCAGAGTGGAGTAGTGCCATTGTCATCCTCTTGCACAAAGGTGGTGCCACTACTGACCCAGGAAACTATCGCCCCATTAGCTTGACAAGTCTGATCTGTAAAGCCATGGAGCATATTATTATGGATCTCATAACCAAGGACATAGGCAATCTCCAAACACTTGACCCCACCAAATTCGGATTCATCAGGGGCAGATCTTGCCTATTTAAACTAGTTGACTTCTTTGAGACTGTCACCAAGGCCCTGGATGAGGGAAAGTCAGTACATACAGCTTACCTTGACCTGGCCAAGTACTTTGACACAATTCCCCACTTGGGCATTATTGAAAAGCTAACACAACTTGGTGTTAATCCATATGTCATCAGATGGGTGGCCAACTGGCTCCTAGATAGGACCCACAAGGTCAAAATAGGTGCCAGCACCTCCGACAGCAGACCTGTCACTAGTGGTGCTCCCCAGGGATCTGTCCTGGGACTCCTACTGTTTGACATCTACTTCTCAGAGGTGCAGGCAAAGACCAAGGGCCTATGGCTGACCAAGTTTGTGGATGACTGTAAGTTGGGTGCTGTCATTGACTCCATACTGCAAGAGGGTCTCACAGCTACAAATAACTGGTGCCAAAGTCATGGCCTTAAGTTAAACACAAAAAAATGTATTATCATACCACTCTGCAAAAACACAGTCCCTACTGATTACCACATCAATGGCAACCCCCTAAGCACACAACCCATGGTGAGAGACCTAGGTTCTCAGGTTGAAAACAATCTCACATTCAACCTTCATGTGGCAGCAGAGGTCAGAAAAGCCTTTTATTTCGTTCATCTCATAAGTAAAGGGATTGCATCCAGAAAAAAAGAGGTTATTACCTCTCTGTACTCCTCCCTCATTAGACCTATAATTGAGTACAACTCCCCATTTAGTATGTACCTCTCCAAACACCTGCACCAACTGGAAAGGCCACAGAAATACCTCCCAAGGAGAATCCATGGCTTTCAACACCTGTCTTATGTGGACAGGATCAAATCACTCACTTTACTCGGTGTCATGCAGATTGCTCAGAGGTGATCTGTGTCTCAACTACAAGGCAATATCGGACTCTGCCCTACTAGAGATCCTCCATATCAGTAAGTCTAACTCCTCATGCATTACCCGCTTGATAGGCCTAAATCTAATATGCAACATCAACAAAACCTGCTGAAGAGACAGGTTTATCTCCCAGAGGCTGCCCTGTCTCTGGAATAGACTTCCCATACATGTAAAACAGAGTACCTCGCTGACCGACTTCAAGTGCAACCTTGGTGAGTAGATGGGAAACCACAAATTTGTCCCAGGGGTTTCAACTTTGCCCCTCAATGACAGGGGCAACAGGTGCTGACTGAGGTTTCTTTTTTGGGGATAAACTCTTGGCTAGGCTTGTAAGGGCCCTAGGGAGATTTGTCTAGTAACCTCGTATGATCCTATGATCCTATGATCAGCCCAGACAGAAACACTTAGAAAATGTGCAGATAGATATAAAGAAAAAGTACAATGAACAATTCACGATGACCCAAAAACGCTTTATAGAGAATTAGGGAACAATACAAAAGGAATAGAAATACCACCAAAATAGAAGAAATAGACACACTTTGGAGAAATATCTACGAAGGTCCCGTAGAACATAACAAAAATGCTGAATGGAGAGAAGAAGTTGGAATGTAGAGGATATGAAATGGGATGAAGTAACAGCCAAAGAAACAAAATTAAGAACAGATCCTAAATGGAAAACTCCAGACCCAGATGCAGTACCTAACTTTTAGCTAAAAGTGTTAACATCTTTACATGAAGACCCAGCCTTGAGTAAGAACGACTTATATCTGTACCCTGAACAGACATCAGCCTGGTTAACAAAGGGAAAAACAATACTCCTACTTAAGAGTGAACCTTGTGAGCTATCCTAAAGTCTATAGGCCAATAACTTGAGTTTCTACACTGTATAAAATGTATCCTGGAATTGATGCTGACAGAGTTTATAGTTATTTAGAAGAAAACGCAGTCATGGTAGTAGAACAAAATAATGACAACAGCAAGTCATTTTGTTAAATAAAGTCATAATGGAGAATTGTAAAAAGGGGAAGAATCAAGTATGACATGGATTGATACAAAAAAAAAACATTTGATAGTATCCAACATTCATCACTAAGAGTGCTTAAAATGTATAAGATACACTCTACACTGATCGACTACATTACAGTGACCATGAAACAGTGGCAGTCCACTTTGCAATTTAGCAATGATAAAAGACAAATTATTATCCCAGAGATAAAAATTCAAAGGGGGATATTCCAGGGTGACTCTCTGTTACTGTTACTATTCTGCCTTGCCATTAACCCATTAAGCTGTCTACTTAACAGTTTAGGCCATGGCTATAATTTGGCTCCTAGAAAACAATGAAGTGTAAAGACTTCTCATCTTCTCTTTGTTGATGATTTAAAACTGTATAGCTCATCAGATGAGGAACTGAAAGCACAACTGCAAGTTGTCAGAACTTTTTCAGATGATATTAAAATGTCATTTGGTCTTGTTAAATGTGTAAAAGCAACATTTAAGGCAGGAAAACTACAGCACCAAGAGAACATCAGTTTGGGACAAGAATGTGATATAAAAGAACTTGAGCAAGAGGGAGTCTATAAATATTTGGGAGCTGATGAAAGATTGACACTAAACATGAACAAATGCAAACAAACTTAGCAAGGAATTTTTCAGAAGACTAAAATTAATACTGAAAGCAATTCTGACATCTAGGAGCAAAGTCCAAGCTATAAATAAGTTTGCCCTTCCTGTTTTAACTTACAGTTTTGGAGTGATTGACTGGCCCCTAAAGATATTGAATCAGTTAGATAGAAAAACAAGAAAATTGTTCACTCTTACCAAATGATATGTAAAAATCAGTGTACACCAATATTACATATTTCTCTTTCTAAAGGAGGTATAGGGCCTCCTGAAGTATAGATCTGCAATCAAAGAACTGCATACAGATCTGCTGACCTCCCTCAGATCCAAATGTAGTGAAAGTTCTGAAACATGAAGAGAACAAATTTAAGATGACTGCCCTGCTTAGTTTAGCAGAAGTATAATATTGTCTGGCAGGAATGGAAACCAAACCAGAAATAGAAAAAAAATCAAGCACAACTGAATGTGCCAAAAAAAACAAAAGAAAGAATATATGGAGAAGGATCAGATGACAAGGCAAGAAATGTAGAAAGGACATGAATATAGTTGCAAGTACAGAAACTTCCTTGAACAACCTCATGTCAATCAGAATCTGATGCAGGAATGGTTAAGGAGTGTTGAATTTAAACCAAAAGATGAAAAGTTAATATTAATGGCCCAAGATAAGAGACTACGTACGCATTGGTTTTCAAAGTCCACTGAACATATAGGAGAAACAGATAAATACAGGTACTGTAAAACAGAACAATAGAACTGGAAACAGTCACACATCTTGTTGCTGGGTGCGATACACTGATGGCCTGAATATTGAAAGAAATAATAAAGTGGCATGACTGTTGTATTGGGAATTGTGCAAACATTACAAAATTTAAGTAGCTGAGAAGTAGTGGAAACACTGGCCATAAAGCATTATAGAGAATGATAAAGTTTTAATAAACAGTTAAATAGAGGGGGTGTAGTACCAAAATGAACTATTAACCAAGAAAATGCCACCACAAAGACCACCAGGTTGCAAAATCTGGAAATCCAGTTTATTCCAAGACGAAGGTTAAGCTCAAACAGAATGACGAATAATGGGCATATACATAAAAGCATTAAAATCCCCACATTTTCACCACTGTATACTTCTTCAGATGTGTGATGACATAATAACAACAAAACATTCAATTATATACCCTCCCTAGTTCACAAACCATCAGTAAGATGTAGACCTTAATTAAAAACATGTTCGTCATTCTGTTTGGTCTTAACCTTCATCTTGGAATAAACTGGATTTCCAGATGTTGCAACCTGGTGGTCTTTGTGGTGTCTTTTCCTAGAGAAAGATGATGTTTATATCACATGGGATTACACATTGCCAGCAGTTCAAAAATAGATGCAAGAAAACCAGATATGGTAGTACATGAAAAGAAGACAAAAGTAGCACTGATCACTGAAATTGCTTCACCCATTGATTACAGTATCTTAGTTATAGAGAGACACAAAGCCATACAGTACCAGGATTTGTAGGCAGAAATGAAAGCAACGTAGAAGAAGGATACCCAGATACTTTGAACAGCAGTAGAAGCAATGGGTCTTATAACAAATAATTTACAAACATACTCTATGTTACCAATACATGTAGCTCCATATGAATTGCAGAATGAGTCATTTCTGGGCACATTGTGGGTGCTGCAAGGAGCACTTTTGCTTAACATCAATGAAACAATACTAATTTCATGAACACTAGTCATACTTTTGCTTAGGAATGGGGTCCATTCCTGTTATTTTATTAGAAACCCAAAAGACCTGGAGAAATTAAAATGGAGTTTGTCTTACACTTCACTGCTCCTTTGGGAGGATGCAACATATTGACAGGTGTTTTTTATATATATATATATATATATATATATATATATATATATATATATATATATATATATATATATATATATATATATATTGCTTCTAATCTTTCTTTGATATTTCTACCCCTTTGTATATGAAAAAAGGACTTTCAACTGAACAGGGGATACGTCTTTAAAACATTTGGCATTTTTCCAGATTTTCTAAATGTAATTTTTTTATAATATGGATTTTTGGGCCATATTTTAAAATTATGGTCCTTTCATAACTATAATTTTTTCTTTGAGAAGCAGTAATGCAGTAGGTGTATTTACCCATGAAGGAAGTAAATGTTGTATTTCTTCCTATCAAGATTTCTTCTTTTATTTTGTTCATCACAGCCTAGTATATGACTTTTATTTGTTTGTAGGTGGTAGGAGGATGGCATAATGGTTAAGGTGTTTACCTTCCAAACACAAAGTGCAGGGTTTGATTCTCACATGGAATAATTGGCTAAGCTTAAAATGGCTGGCAATGATAGCCTAGAACTAAGTGGGAGTGTGCCATAATGGTTAAGGTGTTTACCTTATGAACACAAGTGTCAGGGTTTGATTCTCACATGGGGTAATTGGCTAGGCTTAAAATTGCTCATAAGGGCAATTAGCCTAGTACTAACCTGTGAGCCTATCTCTTTACCTAGAGCCTTATTTAAAGAAATAATCCTAGCTTACTTCCCCTGACTATTTTTTTTTTACTGAGAGGGTGGTTGCTATAAAAATGCAAGTAGATTTTACAAAATGTAGGTTTACAGAAAATGTTGCATGTAAAACTACAAATCTCATAATGTTTGTCAATTTGAACATCCAGAACGTTAATACCATTCTTCAAGTGCTTGTTGGTAAATTTTACAAAACCCAAACCTTTTGGATGTACTCTAAAAATTCACTTAACTTATGGTTATTGTTCTTCCATAAAAAAATGTCATCTAAAAATTAAGATAAATGTTGAAACTGAAAGGATAGTTAGAGTTAAGTATAAATTGTTGCTTCCAATACCAAATGATCAAATTTGCATATAATGGGTCACAAGCTTCCCCACAGTAACTCTGCTAGTTTGCTGAAAAAATTCTGCTATGAAGTAAATAAAATTGTTGATTAAAGCAGTTTCCATAAATGTAGCTAAAATATAGATGTCATTGTTTAAGAAGCTTAAAAAGAAGTAGGCTTAACATATTTTTTGGAACATTCTACTGTACTGTATTACATTGTTATGTACTTATTATTTGTATAAAACAAGTGAATTACTGGAAAATGCTGCTCTAAATCAGATTAATTGAAATGGTAATTAGATGTAGACAGTGGTAGTACTGACCAATCAGACCTGAGAAGTGTCTGGCTGCAGACTTCAGCACTTTAGTACTCTACTGTCCCGCAGCCAGACACTTTTGTGAACTTCCACATCGGTGACGTCATAACCCATGCCTCCAAAACATTAATCTGATGTGCCAAAGAAAAGGAAAGCAATCGCCCTGGAAAATAAAGTGGGCATAAAAAAGGTGTGAGAGAGGTGAGCCACCATTTGCAATTGGAAAGCACTAGGCTACAGTCGGTCAATGAGCTGAACAATTTTAAAAGGCACAGCAAGAATAATGAATCATGTGAAAGGCCATGCCCCAATGAAAGCTATAATTATTACATTGCAATGCAGTGATTTAATTCTTGAGATGGAAAGGCTATTGCTAATTTGGATCGAAGACCACAATCCGAGGAATATCCCCATTAGCCTTTCATTAGTGCAAGAAAAGGCTCAAAACCTTTTTAATGATTTAAAAGCTGCTCAAGCAGCAAGTGCAAACGGGTGTGACAAAGAATTTTCTGTGAGTTGGGCTGGTTCCATTGCTTTAAAATGAGGGCTAATTTACATAACATTAAAACTCAAGGTGAAGCAGTGAGTGCTGATGTAAGTGCTGCAAGGGATTTTCCTAAAATGTTGAAAAAAATTATTGAAGACGGAGGTTATTTGCCAGACCAAATATTTAATGTAGAAGAGACTGGCTTATTTTGGAAGAAAATGCCTGAAAGGACTTACATTTCAAAAGAGGAAAAAAGTGCATCAGGGATAAGGCAGCAAAAGATAGGCTAATGTTATTGTTTGGGGTTAAGGCTTCTGGTGATTTTAAGTTGAAGCCCTTGTTTGTGTATTGCTCTTTAAATCCAAGGGCATTACAGCAGGTCATTAAGGCATATCTTCCTGTTATTTGGAAGGAAAATGCAAAGGCTTAGGTTACAATTGCCATCTTTGAAGACTGGTTCTTGAACCATTTTTTTCCTGCTGTTTGAAGGTATTGCTTGGCCAAAACATTTCTTTCAAAATTCTCCTCCTACTTGACAATGTACTTGGACATCCAAACAGTTTAGATGACTTACAATCCAATGTAAAGGTCATATCTTTACCTCCCAACACCACATCACTACGTCAGTCAATGGATCAGGGAGTAATAGTCTCATTTAAGGCCTATTACCTACAATGGACCTTCTCACAAGCAGTGAGGGAGTTCTGGAATAATTCTAAGACTTATGATGCCAACAAAAATATTGCCGATTCTTGGGATGAAGTAAAGCAGTCAAATATGAAAGGAGTGTGTAACAAATTGTGCCCACAACTTGCGCCTGCTTTACAGACTTCTACAGATGATGACATTGCTGAAGCCACGCAAGCTGTGGTTGATACTGGTAATCAACTGCAGTTAGACATCACTGACGTGTGTCATAGAGTTACTTGACTCCTACGGCAAAGAACTGACCGATGAAGATCTTATGGGACTGGAGCAGCAGGTGATAGCATTTGAGGAAGAAAACAGTGATCCAGAAACTCAAAAATCAAAAACAAAGAGTTAGCTGAAGGTTTTTGTCTCATTGAAGCAGGAAAGGCAAGATATTAATACAGAGCGGTTCACCCAAGTTTAACATACAGTTACTGAGAGCCTCAGCTGCTATAAGGC